>NC_092383.1:92596033-92891033 GCF_030028105.1 Mobula birostris | reverse complement strand
AGCAGATTTGATGGGCTGAATGGCCGACTTCTGCTCCTTTGTCTTATGGTCTTATGGTCTTATATAGTTGCGATCCCACTCATACAAAGTAATATTAACACTAGGACAGGTTGATGTGAAGTAGGTTAGATCAGATTAGCTTTATTTGTCACAAAGCATACAGTAAAGTGTGTCATTTGCGTCACCCACCATCACAGTCTGAGGCTGTGCTGAGGGCAGCTCGCAAGTGTCGCCATGCTGCCGGCACCAACAGAATGTGCCCGCAAGAATCGCCCATAACAGCCCAGGTCCTTTGGAGGAGCAGGAAGACAAGTCAACTTGCTGGAATGGCCAATGTTCGTAAAACCTTAGGGTGATACAGGAGAGAGTCAGGCCATTCGGCCAAACTAATCCATGCTGTCCAAGTTGCCCATTTATCTAGTCCCACCTCTCTCCGAACCAGGGGTTCCCAACTTGGAGTTCATGGTCTCCTTGCTTAATGGTATTGGTCCATGGCATAAAAAAGGTTGGGAACACCTGCTCTAGACATTTCCTGTCCATGTACCACCCATGCATTTAGTAACATATTAGTCCTTCATGAGATTTCTGTATTTCCCTGTAACACAGGAGTCCACTGTGTCCAAAGAGCAATCCCACTAATGTTCCATAATACCTCATCTCCCAGCATTCCCATCAGTTGTCCTCACAGGTTCTACAGCTCACCCGCGCAGCAGCAATTCATAGTGACCACACGCCTTTGGGGATGTGGGGGGGAAAGGCTGAGCACTCACGGGAAACCCACTCGGTCTCTGGGAGAAGGTGCGAACTTCACACGGATAGCACTCATGCTCAGGGCTGAATCCAGGTCTCTGAAACTGAGGCCCGGATGAGATTTGCCAGGATGCTGCCTGGATTGGAGAGAACATCGGGACAGGTTGAGCCAGCTCAAGCTTTTCTCTTTAGAGCGAGGGAGGATGAGGAGTGACTTGGTAGAGAATGAGAGGCATAGATCAAGTGGACAGCCAGAGACTAATACAAGAGGGCATAATTATAAAGTGATTGGAGGAACATATAGGGGTGATATCAGAGGTATGTTTTTTACAGAGAATGTGCTGTCAGGGGTGGTGGTAGAGGCAGATACATAAGAGACATTTAAGAAACTCTTAGATAGGCACATGGATGATAGAGAAATGGAGGGCTGTGTGGGAGGGAAGGGTTAGATTGAGTTCTTCGGGCTTGTGCAAGGCACTAGAAAACGTTTAGCTCTGAGGACTTTGGAGCCACTGGTTTGGTTAATTTTTGCTTATTGACAATTGTGAATCATTTAGATTTCCCTGTATTTTCTCTCGAACTACTTGCACTTTGTATTGCAGTCTCCTGGTACCCTTTTGTTTAAGCTTGTTAAGTTTATTTTGATGGGCCCAGGGATGCCGTGTTGCTTGTATTATTTAAGCGGATGCCCGATTAGTGCCAATGTCCAGTGGCCCTGACCTCACACATCATGAAGACCCTAGAGAGGCTGGTCCTGGCTCACCTCCGACCCCTGGTCAGATCAGCCCTCGATTCCCTGCAGTTTGCCAACCAGGAACACACTGGAGTGGCGATGCTGTCATCTACCTGCTGAACAGAGCCTACTCCCATTTAGATAAGTAGGGCAGCATTCTGAGGATCATGTTTTTTGATTTCCCGAGTGCCTTCAATACAGCCTTCACTGCTGGGGGAGAAGTTCTGTTCCATGTAGTTTGGCACTTCCATTGTATCCTGGATAATGGACTACCTGCCTGGCAGACCACAGTTGGTGCAGCTTGGGACCCCACAGGGGACTGTATTGGCTCTCCTCCTGTTTACGCTGTATACCTGGGATTTTAGATACAACACTAAGTCACGTCATCTGCAGAAATTCTCTGATGACTCAGCAATAATTGTGTAAGGGGAGGACGGGAAGATGAATACAGGGTCCTGGTGGAGGGCTTTGTCAGATGGTGCAAGCTGAATCATCCGCAGCTCAACATCAATAAGACAAAGGAGATGGTGATGGACTTTAGGAAGACTAAGCCTGCATTACTATTGATGGTGAGGATGTGGATATGGTGAGGACCTACAAGTACCTGGGGGTTCCCCTGGATGACAGACTTGAGTGGAGCACCGACACAGAGGCTGTGTACGAGAAGGTCCAGAGTTGCCTCTACTTCCTGAGGAGACTGAGGTCCTTTGGAGTATGTAGGCCTCTCCTTCACATGTTCTACCAGTCCATTGTTACTAGTACAATCTCCTATGCGGTGGGGTGCTGGGGCAATGACATCAACACAGGTGATGCCAAAAGGCTCAATAAACTGATTAGAAAGACTGGCTCTGTTATAGGAGTCAAACTGGACACACTGGAGGCTGCAGTAGAACAAAGGACCCTACAGAAAATCCTGTCAATTCCGGACACTGTTTCTCACCCTCTGCATGCCACCTTGGCTGAACAGAGGAGCACTTTCAGTAATAGACTAAGACAACTGTGCTGCTCCAAACAGCGCTATGTGAGGTCATTCTTGTCAATCTTACCTTTGGCTATTAGGCTCTACAAGGAGTCAACTTATAGCTGGGGAAATAATGCCCTCCCCCCATTAGACTTATTTTTTTATTTTTTCTTCTCTTCTAATATTTTTATATTTGTATATCTGTGCACTTGTAATGCTACTGTGACACTGTAATTTCCTTTGGGATCAATAAAGTATCCATCTATCTAATTGCAGGGTCCAGGGTCTAATGTTCTTTTAGAATTATTATGAATAAACCTATCACTGAGTCTAATCTGAGTTTGTCTCTCCTCCGCACTTGGGTTCTGATCCTGCCAGTGCACATTGTGACAGATCTCGGAACAGGTTAAAAGGCCTGTACTGTGTTGTTCTGTTCTATAATATACCAGACGTCACAGTGTAGGAAAAACTGGGAATCAGGCCTTGCATTATATTTGGTGATATGATCATCACTTTTTCTTCTTATGTTTGGATTATCGTTTGCTCTGACAGAACAGATACCAGCACTCGCTGATAGTTAGAGGTACAGTTGTCGAAATTGTTTTTCAAATGGTTGTAAGGGAAGTGGTGAAGATGCAATAAAGGGAAGTGAGGGAACCGGCAAGCAGCTGATCCTCATTCCCAAGTACTGGCACAGCACAGGAGGTAAGGCAGAGGCGAAGAAAGGTGGATTATGAGAGAAATAAGAGACAAGAGGTGAAGTTAAGATGTTCTACAGCAATTAAAATCTGCCGGAATAAGAGGCCACATTTTCAACCAGAATCAGGATCTGGTTTAATATCACTGATGTTCTGCATGTCATAAAATTATTGTGCAGTACATAAAATGTATAAATTACAATAAGATATACATATATATTTCAAATTAAATGGTGCAAAAAGAGAGGAAAAGTATGGAGACAGTGTTCATGGGATGGAATATAGCTGCTGTCATGAGTTCAAGTTTATTATCACCGGTATGTTGTGAAATCTGTTTGTGACAGCAGTACAGTGCCCTACATTATGTAACTATAAGTAAAAAATAAATAGGTGGTGAGAAAGAGGATTAGTGAGATAGTGTTCAGGGAGAGGTCGAAGGTCAGTAGCTTGATGATATGGTTAAGGCAGTGCCCAGAACGCAGATTAGATCGATGACTAAATTGCGTTTTGCATAGTTGGTTTAGTTTAAGGATCTTGGTGATATGCCTAAAGAGTGAGGAGGGCAGTGAGCTGGCATCATTGTAAAGCTTACATTAGAGCAGCGCACCTAGACAGGAAATTCTGCTCCTCTGGCTGGCAGTGAGAGGGACCCTCCAAGTTAGGTCCTTCCTGCATGCCTGGACCAACACTCCCACAGCGGGATGACTGTAGCAGGGATCAAACAGTCGCTCACCTTGTTAGGGCGTGTTCTGGTATATAACAAATATTAACTTCAGCAACCAGTCTTTAGACCTGAACATGGATTGTAGATTAAATTTAAAATGCAGCCCTGGACAATAGTTTCCTGGAGCTGTGGACTCAATCTGATTAAAAACCAGATGACGCTGATTAACATTCATTTTGGGTGTCTGGAGTGTGTGTGTTAGCTGTGAGGAGGATGCTAAGAGGATGCAGGGTGACTTGGATAGGTTAGATGAGTGGGCAAATTCATGGCAGATGCAATTTAATGTGGATAAATGTGAGGTTATCCACTTTGGTGGCAAAAACAGGAAAACAGATTATTATCTGAATGGTGGCCGATTAGGAAAAGGGGAGGTGCAACGAAACCTGGGTGTCATTATACACCAGTCATTGAAAGTGGGCATGCAGGTACAGCAGGCGGTGAAAAAGGCGAATGGTATGCTGGCATTCATAGCAAGAGGATTCGAGTACAGGAGCAGGGAGGTACTACTGCAGTTGTACAAGGCCTTGGTGAGACCACACCTGGAGTATTGTGTGCAGTTTTGGTCCCCTAATCTGAGGAAAGACATTCTTGCCATAGAGGGAGTACAAAGAAGGTTCACCAGATTGATTCCTGAGATGGCAGGACTTTCATATGATGAAAGACTGGATTGACTAGGCTTATACTCATTGGAATTTAGAAGATTGAGGGGGGATCTTATTGAAACATATAAAATCCTAAAGGGATTGGACAGGCTAGATGCAGGAAGATTGTTTCCGATGTTGGGGAAGTCCAGAATGAGGGGTCACAGTTTGAGGATAAAGGGGAAGCCCTTTAGGACAGAGATTAGGAAAAACTCCTTCACACAGAGAGTGGTGAATCTGTGGAATTCTCTGCCACAGGACACAGCTGAGGCCAGTTCATTGGCTATATTTAAGAGGGAATTAGATATGGCGATGTGGTTAAAGGGATCGGGGGTATGGAGAGAAGGAAGGTACAGGGTTCTGAGTTGGATGATCAGCCATAATCATACTGAATGGCGGTGCAGGCTCAAAGGGCCGAATGGCCTACTCCTGCACCTGTTTCTATGTTTCTATGTTTCTAAGAGGTGTATGAAAACTGTATGTAATTCAAAGGAAGCATTGTAGATACAGTGTAACCATAGAATAGTCCTGCTGTTATCTTTGATCTTTAGCATATAAAATGTCATGTCATATTGGGTCATTCAGGCCTCTTGCTCCAAGAGTGTCTCACTATGATGCCTGATGCTCGTTTGTGTTGAATAAAACACTTCCAGATCCACAAACTTCAGTGTCTCTCTAGTGACTCCGTGCTTGTTACAACAACCTCTTTGTGGACTGTGAGTTTGTGAAGATGGTATGGAGAAAGATGCAAGGGTCTGTGTCATGTTTCACCCTGAGCAGCTGCGTTGATGGCCTTTGGTCTGCCCGAAACTTGTTGGTCTGCCAGCACATTGAGATGTCCGTATGGGAATGCTGCTGACTGTCACAGTCCAGGCTGCAGGAGTGTGTGGTGAAGCTCGGTGCAGACACCACATGGGTTTGGTGGGGAAGGACCCACATTGTAAGGTTCTTCTGCTACTGGACAGGGAGGGGCCAGTTTGGAAGCCCCTCTGATATTGTAGCAGTGTATCAGCCCAGAGTACCACAGGAGTGGGAATGGTGCTATTGCTTTTAAGGCCTGTCCGATCTTGGTAATTTTCAATCCCTGGGTTCTTTTAGGAATTCAAGAACGAGTGAAAGACTTCGATTCTTCACAATCATTTATTTTAAAGTTTAAAAAGGGAACAGGTACTGAGCAGACAAAGCAGATTGGAGCTGAAAAGTTGAAGAAATTCAGTATAATGCTTTCCAAACATCTATTGGCCTTATAGACCAGATATCAGAAATTCCTTAGTTAACAGAATCCAGTCAAAAGGCTACACAATTATAACACGTGAATGATGTTCTAACACTTAGCCAATTAAAAAATGAAAAGGTGTCAAACCATTATGCAACTGCTATACCACTTTCTGCCAGTAGGTGGGGATGAACCACCACATATAGTGAAAAATACATCAGTTTGTTCAAGATACTAATTGTTAAAAATACAAGTTATGTCAGTAAGAAAGGATCTATGATTTTAGTCTTGCATTAATTCAACTAATAAAAGCTATATAAAGCAACTGATTCCAACAAGAGTATAATAGAACACTACAGTACTTATACATTGTGTAGGAATGCAAGAATGAAAAGGCATTGCATGTTTTTTTTCTTGGAAATAACTTTTGTTGCGAATGAAGTTTATTTTGATATTAAAAATTAGCTCTCTATCTTTCCCCCTGAAGTTACTGAGCCATTTGTCATTAACAGCAAGAAACGTGAGCCAACTGTGACAACAAGATGTGATCCATTGATCTGGATGAGGAAACGAGTCCAACCGTGACTATAGAAATGCAGAACTTGGTGGGTGGAGGCAGCATAAAGTCAAAAGTTAAAATAAATGTATTTTCAAAGTACGATGATGTCACCATATACTACCCTTTAATTAATTTCCTTGTAGACATTTACAGGAAAATACAATAGAATTTATGAAAAAATATAAATAAACAAATGGCAACAAACAACTAATGTGTAAAAGGGGACAAATTGTGCTTATTAGGGAGAAGGAGAGCCTGTGGTGTGTCGAATTACTGGGTGAACGAGTGGTCTTTGGGGTACTGTGAGTTTGTGTCTTTATTGATGCTTTGCTGCACAATTGAGTGCTTGGTGGAGGGCACCGATGCTTTTTTCTGCTTGTGGGGGCTGGGTCGTTGCCTTGCTGTTGCTTATGCATGGGGGGGTGAGCTGGGGGTGGGGGGACTTCGGCGTTCTAACACTTAACTGTCATTCATTGCTTGGGGCACTCCTCTGTTTTTGTGGATATTTGCAAAGAAAAAGAATTTCAGGATGTATATTGTATACATTTCTCTGACATTAAATTGGACCTTTGAAACCTTTGAAATAAAAGAGAACATGAGTTGTAGAGCCCTTGTGTTGAGGTGGCGTTGAGGTGAATAAAGATATCCATGCTGGTTCAGGAGCCTGATGGTTGTAGGGAACCTAATGGTGTGGACCCAAGACTTCTGTAACTCTTGCTTGATAGTAGTGAGGAAACAGCATGGTCTAGATGTTGGGTTCCTTAATGATGGATGCTGCTTTCTTGTGGTAGTGTTCCTTGTTGATATGCTCATTGTGGGGAGGGCTTTGCCTGTGACGGACTGTATCCAAAGTTCAAAGTAAAAATTATTATCAGAGTACATACATGTCACCGCATACAACCCTAAGATTTCTTTTTTTCCCTGTGGGCATACTTAGCAAATCTATAGAACAGTAAGTGTTAACTGTAAGCAAACTGTGCAAATGCAGATATAAATAAACAGCAATAAATAATGAGCATGAAATAACAATTTAACAGAGTCCTTAAATGAGTGTAGTTATTCCCTTTTCTTCGAGAGCTTGATGGTTGAGGGGTAGTAACTGTTCTTGAACCTGGTGGTGCAAGTCCTGAGGGACTTGTACCTTCTACCTGATGGCAGAAACGTACTCTGAAGAAGTTTAAATCTTCCTTTTGACGGGAGTTCAGTGAAACCCTCTCTCTCTTCTCCCACTGTGTGATCCCTGCTGTTCTCCACACGTACTGCCCGGCATATCTCTCTCCCCTACCCCTGCCCCCCACACATTTTAAATCTACCCCTCAGCTTTTCCTCTCCAGTCCTGCCGAAAGGTTTCGGCCCGAAACATCGACTACTTTTGTCCGTAGATGCTGCCTGGTCTGCTGAGTTCCCCCAGCATTTTGCGTGTATTGCTCAGAATTCCCAGCATCTGTAGACTTTCTCTTGTTTGAGAAAAGAGCATGGCCTGGGTGTTGCGGGTCTTTAATGATGGATGCTGGCTTTCTATAGCAGCGTTTCACGTAGATGTGCTCAAAGGTTGAGAGGGTCTTACCGAGGATGTACTGGGCCGAATCCACAAAGTTTTGCAGGATTTTCCACTCAAAGGTATTGGTGTTCCCTTAGCAGCGGTAATGCAGCCAGTCAGCACACTTTCCAACACATAGCTACCGAAGTTTGCTAAGGATTTTAATGACATGCTGAACATTTACAGATGCCTGAGGAAACAGAGGAGCTGTCGTGCTGTCTTCACAATAATATTTACATGATGGGTCCAGAACAGGTCCTCTGAAATAGTGACACCCAAGAACTTGAAGTTACTGACCCTCTTCACCTCTGGTCCTCCAATGATTACTGGCTCATGGATACCTAGTTCCCCTCTCCTTATGTCTACAATTAGTTCCTTGGTCTTATTGACATTGGGTGAAAGGTTGTCGTTGTTACACCTCTCAGCCAAGTTTTCAATCACCCTCTGCATGCTGATACACTTTCCGAGGACTCTTCCATTCCTATACATTGTTTTTGTGATGAAACCAATTAGGATACTGTCTACTGTGCAATTATAGAAGTACATTTCTCCGCACTACTCTGTCATTTAAAAGAGCCACATCTAATCTGAGTAACACTCACAAAACGCTGGAGGAGCTCAGCAAGTCAGGTAGTGAATAAACAGTGAACATTTCAGCCAAGATCCTCCACCAAGAGTTTCTGTAACCACCCTGACCCACCACCCCTTTGTTGTTAACTCCCTGTGGTCCATCACCCGGTCTCAGCCCACAACATACACATGGGCACAAAGACGAAGGCTGAAACAGGAGACAAACTGTGCAGCAGATGAAGGAGGGGGAAACAATGGGCAGAATAGAGAACAGAGATGGATGTGTTTGGGAATGATGGAGTCATTGACCAGGATAGTGGACAGCAGACAAAGAGTAATAGAACCAATGAGCTGCACTGCCTATGTAACCTTAGTCTAATCACAGGACAATTTACAATGACCAATTCACCTATTAACTGGGACGTCTGTGGGAGGAAACCAGAGCACCCGGAGGAAACACACACGCTTATGGGGAGGACGCACAAACTCCTTACAGACGGCGCTGGCATTGAACTCTGACGCCCTGAGCTGTGATGGCGTCATGCTAACCGCCACGCTACTGTGGAGACCGTCGGTCATACAGCGACACAGCACGGATACAGGCCCTTCGGCCTGATCAGTCCTTACTAACCACGGGACCCACACAGCTGTCCCAATTTGCTGCATTCCCCCTGCTCCTGTCCAATCCAAGGTGGGCTGGAAGGGCCTGTTACCATGCCATATCCCTGAACAAACAAACAAACAAACAGATAAATAAAATGTTAGTACTGTAGTGAGAAGAAGGCATGATCTGGATGGTGAGGGTCTTTGATGATAGATGCTGCTTTCTTGTGGCAGCGCTCAGCGGTGGGGGGGGGGCTTTACCTTCAATGGACTAGGCTGTATACACTATTTTTTGTAGGATTTTCAATCATTTAACCAGATCTTCAATCTCCCTCCTATATGCTGTTTGGTCACCACTGTTGATTCGGCCAACATCAGTGACGTCATGAGCAAACTTAAGCTTGGCGTTGGAGCTGTGCTTAGCCACACAGTCGTAAGTGTAAAGTGAGTAGAGCAGGGGGCTAAGCACACAGCCCTGTGGGGTACCTGTGCTCATGGGGATTTTGGAGGAGATGTTGTAGCTCATCCAAACTGACTGGGGTTGGCAAGTGAGGAAGTCGAAGATCCAGTTGCACAAGGAGGAATTGAGGCCGAGCTCCTGGAGCTTAGTTATTAGATTAGAGGGGATGGCATGGGACCATTGGTCAGGGAATTTAAAGTGATATCAGTAGGCAGAGCTTCATGTCTGGAATACATCTTCTGACAGCTACTGGAGGCAGGTGCAAGTGTGGCTTTTAAGAGGGAATTGGTCCAGGCCGTGGGAGAGGGCCTGCTCAGCTCGCATCCTCAGTAACCTTTTGAAGGTGAAATGGTTGCAACACCCCAGTCCCAATCAAGCCACTGTTTACCGACCAAAAGTCAGCATGAGGTTGAAAGGCTGAGTGGTTTCTTTTCACATCATTACCTTGTTAACAGATTAGTTTTATTTGTCGCATATACTTTGAAACACATAGCGAAATGAAGCATTTTGCATTGAATCAAACCAGCAAGGTGCCGATATCGTATGCCCGCAACTTACTAACCCTAACCAGCAGTCTTTGGAACGTGGGAGGAAATGTGAGCACCCAAAGGAAACCCACACAGTCACGGGGAGAGTCTATAGACTCGCAGTCAGGGGAATTGAACCCAGATATTACAGCTGGCACTGTAAAGCGATATGCTAATCACTACGATCATCAGCATCAAGTGCTGTGTTGTATGACCTTATTGATAATGGGTGAGGTCACTCGTCTTGTAAAGACACTGCCCAGAAGAAGGCAACAGCAAATTTTCTACAAAAGTGGTTTGCCATTGCCTTCTTCTGGGCAGTGTCTTTACAAGATGGGTGATCCCAGCCATTATCAATGCTCTTCAGAGATTGTCTGCCTGACGTCAGTGGTCATATAACCAGGACGTGTGATCTGCACCAGCTGCTCACACCGTGGCTTCACGTGAGCCTGATCGGGGGACTAAGCAGGTGCTACACCTTGCCCAAGGGTGACCTACAGGTGAGTGGAGGGAAGGAGTGCCTTCCTCCTTTGTTAGAGCTATATCTCCACCCCACCACCAGTCAAAACGGTCAGAATCAGAATCAGACTTGTTATTTCTGATAAAGTCCCCAGACAGACCTTCTAGGTGAGGCAACAATTCACCTGCAAATCTGACGGGGTCATCTACTGTATCTGTGTGTTCCTGGTACAGTCTCATGCACATCAGTCAGACCCGGTGTACATTGGGGACCCATTTTGTCGAGCACCTTTGTGGATATTGCGATGTCCGATCATTTTAATTCCAATCCCCCATTCCCATTTCTGCAGGCTAGTGGATGGTACACCTCCTTTGGTAGAGACGTATTTCCACCCTGCCACCCAAAAATCACTACAATCATCATCATCATCATCAGGTGCCATGCCCAGTTTGAGCTTTGACTGCCATGGCCCACACACTCCTGTTTCGGGTCAAGTGGATCAATTCATTGGTATTCATTTCCAGTTCTCTGGCTGCTGTCTCCATCATCATTTGTCTTTGTCTTCCTCTTGCTTTCTTCCTTTCAATCTTTCCCATAATTACCATGCATTCTAACTCCTCTTTCCTAATCACATGTCCAATGAAGTTACGTTGCCTTTTCATGATCTCATACATTATTTCTCTTTTTGTGTTTGCTGTGTTCATGACATCTTCGTTAGATATTCATTTCATCCATGATATTCTTTGCATCCTCCTCAAAAACCCACATCTCTGCTGCTACAATTCGTTTCCTCATGTTACTAGATATTGTCCAACGTTCTGAGCCATATAACATAACTGGATAAACGTAACATTTCAGTACTCTGAGGCGGGTTGTCACGCCCAGTTTAGTATTGGTCAGTATACTCTTCATTCTCGTAAAGGTGTCTTTTGCCATCCCTATTCTTCTTTTGATGTCCAAGTCACACCAGCCACCTGATGTCACCCAACTTCCTAAGTAGCAAAAGTTCTGTACTTGTTTTATGTCTTCCCCATTTATTCTCAGCCTGCATATAGGATTCTCCTTCTTTTTGGATATCACCATACATTCTGTCTTTTTGCAATTGATAGATAGACCCATTTTTGCACTTTCTTCAACAATTACACCAATTAAGTTTTGTAGTTGTTCCTCGTACTTGCAATTAACACAGTGCCATCCGCATATCTGAAATTATTGATGTTTTCACCACCAACTTTGATTCCCAAGATGTCTCTTATTTTTTGTAATATTGTTTCACTGTACACATTAAACGAATCAGGGGAGAAAACACACCCTTGTCTAACGCCTCTCTCGAGTTTTGTAAACTGACTCACTTCTCCATCTATTCTTACAGCGGCAGTTTGTTCCCAGTACAGATTTCTGATTAGGCGGAGGTCTTTTGAATCTAGATCTAGAGTTTCCCGTAATATTTCAAATACCTTACTGTGCTTCACTTTAACAAATGTTTTTGTGTAGTCTGATATACTGATCAGAAAATTAAGTTCTTTCAAGGCTTCCAGTTTCCAGTAATCTTTTAGCACATTAGACTCTGCAGATGCTGGAAATCTTAAGCAACGCACTGTTTCCTCTGGCATTTTGAGCGCGTTGTCCCATGTACCTGTAGCTCTCAATGGGAATTGATGCGGAGTCCTCTATTGCCACTAGATGGCAGTGCTCATCAGGTTAAAGTTAGCAGCGGCCAGCCTCTGGAATGAACTCTATGGTAACACACGGAAAATACCGCAGGAACATTCAGAAGGTCAGGCAGCATCTGTGAGAGGAATAAAGAGGCAGTGTTTTAGGCTGAGACCCTTCATCAGGACTGGAAAGAAAGGGGGCAGAAGCCAGATTAAGTATGTGGGAGGAAGGGAAGGAGTGCAAGCAATTCGGGTGAGACTAGGTGAGCTGGAGGGCAGACGGGTGGGTGGAAAGGGGGATGAAGTCAGAAGTTGGGAGGTGATAGGTGAAAGAGGAAAAGGACTGAAGAAGAAGGAATTTGATAAGAGAGGGAAGTGCTTCCTGGGAGAAAGGGGAGGAGGAGGGACACCAGAGGGAGTGATGGACAGGTGAGGAGAAGGGAAGGGATGAGGGGGGAGCCGGAATAGAGAGTGAAAAGTGACAGAAGGAAGAGGTGGGGAGAAATGACCGGATGTTAGAGAAATTAACGTTTATACTGTCAGGCTAGAGATTACCCAGACAGCGTATGAGGTGATGCTCCTGTCTACTCCCTCCTGAGGTGTTAATGAGAGAGGTCAGAGGAGAATGGCCAGACTGGTTCAAGCTGACAGGAAGGTGACAGTAACTCAAATAACCACGCGTTACAACAGTGGTGTGCAGAAGAGCACAACACGTCAAAACTTGGAGTGAATGGGCTGCAGCAGCAGAAGTCCTCAAGCATACACTCAGTGGCCGCTTTATTAGGTACAGGAGGTCCTGAAGGTTCCTGATAAAGGGCGGTAAATCTATTGGTTATGACAGATGTCTAGAAATCTGTGAAGTACCTTGTAGTGCGAAGTATGGAGAGATGGAGCCATCGTCATCATTGTGTGGCCATGTCGTATGACCTGGGGGATCATGGTCTTTCCTTCCTCCCGTTATCCACTCTCCTCTCCTATCGGATTCCTTCTTCTTCAGCCCCTTACCTTTTCCACCTATCACCTCCCAGCTTCTCACATCATCCTCCCCACTCCACCCACCCATCGTCCCCCCCACCTGGTCTCATCTATCACCTGCCAGCTTTTAATGCTTCCCCTCCCCCACCTTCTTATTCTGGCTCCCCCCCCGCACCCCCTTCCTTTCCAGTCCCGATGAAGGGTCTCACCCCGAAACGTTGACCGTGTATTCCCCTCCATAGATGCTGCCTGACCTGCTGAGTTCTCCAGCGTTTTGTGTGTTTACTATCACTGATATGTGTCATGAAGTTTGTTGTTTTGTGGCAGCAGTACAGAGCAAAATGTAAAAATTACTACAAGTTACAGTAAGAAATATATTAAAAACCAGTGAAAAAGCAGAGTAAATTAGTGAGGTACTGTTCATGATTTCATGGATAGTTCAGAAACCTGATGATAGAGGGGAATAAACAAGACAAAATCTGCAGGTGCTGGAATTCCGAGCAGCACACACAAAATGCTGGAGGAACTCAGCAGGTCAGGCAGCATTTATGGAAAAAGGTACAGTCGACGTATCGGGCCGAGGGCTTTCAGCAGGGATTTTTTAATGGAAAGGTCCAGAGCAGGCAGAAGACTAGGGCGGGTTGTCCAGGATGAGGAATAGATTTGGTATGGGAGAAGGGGTCATCATTGAGGGTGGAGAGTCCTTGACAAAGAACTAGGCTCAGAGATGGAGGCAGCAGAAGAAGAGCTCAGCATTGTGGCGGGCGCAGGACTCACTGAGGAAATGACAGTCCTGTCGAAGGGTGTCAGCCCAAAACGTTGACAGTGCTTTTCTCCATAGATGCTGTCTGGCCTGCTGAGTTCCTCCGGCATTTTGTGTGTGTTTTGGCGGAGGGGAAGAGCTGTTCTTAAAACCTTGAGTGTGGGTCTTCAGGCTCCTGTCCCTCCTCCCGGAGGGTAGTAATGAGAAGAGGTCATGTCGTAGATGGTGAACGCTTTTAGAGATGGATGCCCCCTTCCTGAGGCACCACCGCTTGAAGATGTCCTTGATGGTGCAGAGGCTTATCAAAGACAAGGTGGGCCGAAGGGCCTGTTTCTTTCTGTAATGTATCACTCTAGGTCTACATAGAATGTAGAATAGCACAGCACAGCCCCCTAGTCCACGATGTCAGTATCAAATACAATATCAAATTAAACGAATCCCTTCTGCCTGTTTATGTTCCACAATCCCACCCCCAACCCACACTTGCTGCATATCCATGTACCTTTTTAAAAACTTCTTAATCCTCACTATCATATCTATTTCCACCATCATCTGGCATCCCATTCTAGACACAAACCATTCTCTGTGTAAGAGAATGTGCTCTGAACATCTGCCTTGGATTCCCCACCCCCCGCACCTTAAAGCTGTGCAAGACCCCTGTCAATTAGCTGAAACCTTTATGTCTTCAGCTTGTCCCAAAGCCCACCCAGACTCTGATCTTGCACCATGATCTTACTCCAAGGCCCGCCTGCTTCACATCTGTTCCTGATTTCACTCCAGGTTCAAACCCAATGTTCCTGGTCTGAAATAAACAGAAAATGCTGGGAACACTCAGCAGGTCAGGCAGCCTCCATGGAGAGAGAATCAGAATCAGGTTATTTATCACTGACTTATATGGCATGAAAATTTTAACATGAGAAAGTCTGCGGAGGCTGGAAATCCAAAGCAACACACACAAAATGCAGGAGGAAATCGCAGGTCAGACAGCATCTACGGAAAAGGGAAAATAGTTGACATTTTGGGCTGAGACCCTTGTTTCTTCAGGACCCTTGCTGACCCTTCAGGAATCTTCATTTCCATAGTTACTGCCTGACCTCCAGCATTTAGTGTGTGTTAATATGAAATTTGTTATTTTGCTTTCACGATACAATGCAAAGACATAAAAATGGATACAGTATACTATTCTAAAATTATAGAGTTAGCACTTCAGTTTAATTAGTTTTCATTGGAATCTCTTGAAGAGTATTGCATTGACTGAGATGTTGCCCTTCAAAGAGCATTGTCCAAACGACACGTTTGAGAAGACTGGGTGAATTATACCCGTTTGTCCGGCCAGTATGTATCTCAATGTGACAGTGACTACATTCCAGTTAAAAAGTAGAGTCATAGAGTCCTACAAGGCAGAAAAAGGCTCTTTGGCCCATCTAGTCCATGCCAGCCTGGCCTTCAACCTAGTCCCATCTACCTGCATCTGGACCATAGCACTCCATATCCCTCCCATTCATCAAACTTTTCTCAAATGTTACAATTGGCCTTGAGTCTGTCACTTCTGCTGGCTGCTCATTCCACGCTCTCACCACCCTCTAAGTGAAGATGTTTCCCCCTCAGGTTCCCCTTAAATATTTCACTTTTCACCCTTAACCCATGACCTCTAGTTCTAGTCTCACCCAAGCTGAAGGGAAAAAAGCTTGCAAGTACTGACCCGATCTATACCCCTCATAATTTTGTATACCACTATACAGCCCCTTTCGTTCTTCTGCACTCCAGCGAATAAAGTCCTAACCCATTCAACCTTTCCCTATAACTCAGGAAATCAAGTTCTAGCAACATCCTTGTAAATGTTCTCTGCATTCTTTCAAGCTTATTGATATCTTTTCTGTAAGCAGCTAACAGAAGTGCACACAGTACTCCAAATTTATCCTCACCAACATCTTATACAACGTTAATATGGCATCCCAACCACTTAAGTCCTGACGAAGGGTCTCGGCCCGAAACGTCGACTGTGCTTCTTCCTATGGATGCTGTCTGGCCTGCTGCGTTCCACCGGCATTTTGTGTGTTTTGCTTGAATTTCCAGCATCTGCAGATTTCCTCATGTTTGCACTTAACTTAATGCTCTGATTTATGAAGGCCAATGTGCTAAAAACCCTATCTACCTGTATTGGCACTTTCAAGGAATTAGGGATCTGTACACCCAGATCACTTTATTCCACCCCATATCTCAGTACCCTACTGTTTGCTGTGTAAGTCCTACCTTGGTTTGTCCTCCCAAAGTTCAACACCTCTCATTTTTCTGCTTCAGAGTCAAGTCAAGTTTATTGTCAGTTAATCGTATACATGTATACTGCCAAATTCGACAATGTTTCCCTGAGCCAGGTTGTAAAGCACGGTAGTACACATAACACACAATAACTTAGGGAAGTAATAATTAAATCTACAAATGAATTACACATAGGTAAACAAAGTGAAGTGCATTGCTCCCTGTTATTATTCATGGTGAGGACATGGTTATGGAGAGGATCTGCAAGTACCTGGGGGTGCACCTGGATGATAGACTTGAGTGGAGCCCCAACACAGAGGCTGTGTACAGGAAAGGCCAGAGTCACCTCTACTTCCTGAGGAGACTGAGGTCCTTTGGAGTTTGCAGGCCTCTCCTTCACATGTTCCACCAGTCTGCTGTCGCCAGTACTATCTTCTGTGTGGTGGTGTGCTGGGGCAATGCAATTGACATAGTTGATGCCAACAAGCTCAATAAACTGACTAGGAAGACCGGCTCTGTTATAGCAGTCAAACTGGACACACTGGAGGCTGTGGTAGAACAAAGGACCCCACGGAAAACCCTGGCAATTCTGGATAATGTTTCTCACACTCTGCATGTCACCTTGGCTGAACAGAGGAGCACTTTTAGTAATAGACTAAGACAACTGTGCTACTCCAAAGAGCACTATATGACCTGACAAAGAGTGCTGACGAAGAGTCTCGGCCCAAAACGTCGGCTGTACCTCTTCCTAGAGATGCTGCCTGGCCTGCTGCGTTCACCAGCAACCTTTATGTGTGTTGCTTGAGCACTATATGAAATTATTCTTACCCTTGGCCATTAGGCTCTGTAATGAGTCGACCTATAGCTGGGAAAGTGATGACCCCGTCCTATTTGAGGTAACTCTTTTTTTATTCTTTCAGACTTCTCTTCTAATATTTGTATATTTGTAAACCTGTGCACCTGTGATGCTACTGTGACACTGTAATTTCCTTTTGGATCAATAAAGTAGCTATCTATCTAAATTAAATATCATAGGGTACAGGACAAATTATCTGGTGACACTTCGAATCCGATGCGGCAGGGAGTTCAGAAGCCTGATGGCCTGAGGGAGGAAGCTGTTTCCCATCCTGACCATTGTTGTCTTTATGCATCGGAGTCTCCTGCCTGATGGTAGAAAGTCAGAGGACGCTGGGTGGATGGGTGGGATCCTTGATCATAGTAAGGTCCCTGCATACGCAGCTCTTCAGATAAATGTCCCCGGTGGATGGTAGGGACACTCCTAATATCCTCTCGGCAGTTCTCATCATCCTTTGCAGGGTCTTCTGGTCCAATGGTGGGCTGGTCCCTTGCCAGATGGAGATGCAACTTATCAGGACTCTCTCAATGGTGCTCCTGGAAAATGCAGTTAAGATGGAGGGTGGGAGCCTCACTTGTCTCAATCCCCTCGGGAAGTGGAGACGCTGCTGTGCCTTCTTGCTCAAGGAGGTGATATTAAGGGACCAGGTGAGCTCATCTGTGATGTGAACTCCCAGAAACTTGGTTCATTTAACTGTCTCTATGGAGGAGCCATGTATGCACAGAGGGGATGGTTCACCTGCACCTTCCTGAGGTAACTTGGGACTTTCTGAAATCATGAAATGTGCAACAGAAAAATAAATAAAACGTGTCCTTTGTTTTACATGAAGCAAGAAACAGCCAGATTTTCTAAACTGCCCCACCACTGGCCAGGTACTACTGAGGTGAATTTTGGAAACATGGTGATTTGCATACAGTAATTTCTCAGTAACAGCAACATGCTTGTGGCCACATAATCTGTAACGTTGATGGAAGATTAAATATTGGATCAGGAACTATGGAATATTCTTTGTTTATCTGCAATCTCCAGCTAAGGGGACCTGTTACAGCTACCTGAGAGGGCAGCTATATCATTGGGTTCACATCTAACTTGGTGTAACTTGGTCTAACATCTTGGCCAATCATCCTACCCAAACAACTTAATGACTTGCTTTTAACCTCTGATAAAAGTCTCCTTGTTGAATTGCTCTCGTCTTTCTCAGAACCGCACACAACCTCTACTCCTGGACCCCTCCTCCTGATCTAGCAATGACTATCCCTTTCACAGAAAGCAGCAAATACGAGGGGTGATTGATGAGTTCGTGGCCTGCGTAGAAGGAGTCAATTTTAGAAAACCTAGCACATTTATTTTTCAGCATAGTCCCCTCCTACATTTACACACTTAGTCCAGCAGTCATGGAGCATACGGATCCCTTCTTTGTAGAAGTCGGTGTCTTGGACCTCCACAGCAGGGCTGATTGATAAGTTCGTGGCCTAAGGTAGATGGAGATGAGTTATACAGCTCTTGGAGAAGATCATCAGGGTCTCTCTTCCCACCATTACAGACATTTACACCACACACTGCATCCGTAAAGCAAACAGCATTATGAAGGACCCCACGCACCTCTCATACAAACTCTTCTCCCTCCTGCCATCTGGCAAAAGGCACCAAAGCATTTGGGTTCTCACAACCAGACTATGTAACAGTTTCTTCCCCCAAGTCATCAGACTCCTCAATACCCAGAGCCTGGACTGACACCAACCTACTGCCCTCTACTGTACCTATTGTCTTGTTTATTATTTATTGTAGTGCCTGCACTGTTTTGTGCACTTTATGCAGTCCTGGATAGGTCTGTAGTCTAGTGTAGTTTTTCTGTTGTTTTACGTAGTTCAGTGTAGTTTTTGTATTGATTCTGAAAAACGTTGTCTCATTTTTACTGTATACTGTACCAGTATGGTCAAAATGACAATAAAAAGTGACTTGACTTGACTTCTACAAAGAAGGGATCCGTGTGCTCCACAACCGCTGGACTAAGTGTGTACATGTAGGAGGGAACTATGTTGAAAAGTAAATGCGCTAGGTTTTCTAAAATTGACTCCTTCTACCTACGTCATGAACTTATCAATCACCCCTCGAATTGTGTGCAAACCTGGTTATTCACACCGGGATAAAGGTGCACTCTGCTTTTTCTGTGACCTTCATGAGAAGTTCAGCAAAATAAGGAGCCGGATTTATGATAATGCAGGGTTTGAGGGTCGGCACAACATTGTGGGCCGAAGGGCCTGTACTGTGCTGTACTAGTCTATGTTTAAGGAGGTTGGAAAGTTAACTCACTCTCGGTACAAGTACAGAGAGAACTAATCTTACTGCCTCTTGTAAAGAATTAACATAAGAACATAATAAATAGGAGCAGGAGTAGGCTATCTGGCCTGTCAAGCCTGACCTACCATTCAATAAGGTCATGGCTGATTTGGCCGTGGACTCATTTCTACCTACCTGCCTTTTCCCCATAACCCTTAATTCCCTTACTATGCAAAAATCTATCCAACCTTGTCTTAAATATATTTACTGAGTTAGCCTCCACTACTTCATTGGGCAGAGAATTCCACAGATTCACCACTCTTTGGGAAAAGCAGTTCCTCCTCATTTCTGTCTTAAATCTACTCCCCCGAATCTTGAGGTTACGTCCCCTATTCTAGTCTCACCTACCAGTGGAACCAACTTTCCTGCCTCTATCTCATCTATCCCTTTCATAACTTTATATGTTTTTATAACATCTCCTCTCATTCTTCTGAATTCCAGTGAGTACAGTCCCAGACAACTCAATCTTTTCTCATAGTCTAACCCCCTCATCTCTGGAATCAACCTGGTGAACCTCCTCTGCACCACCTCCAAAGTCAGTATATTCTTCCTCAAGTAAGGAGACTAGAACTGCACGCAGTACTCCAGGTGCGGCCTCACTAGTACCTTGTACAGTTGCAGCATAACCTCCCTGCTCTTAAATTCAGTTCCTCTAGTGTGAAGGGGTCCTGAATTACCCCTATGAACGGTGCTTCTGAAAAGAGAGAGTGAGAGTTATTTAACACCAACATGTTGTTTTGAAAAGAGAGAGAGAGAGAGAGAGAGAGAGAGAGACAAAGACTAACTGTTGGACTATCACTTTAAGGCACAAGGAACTTTTGGATTTCTGCTGAGTTGGAGATGGCACCGAGCAGCTCGTAAGTTGCTATGGTGACCGAGGGCGGCGTTATTTGATGGACAATGGATGTTATGATTTTTCGGCAGCGTGTTGATACTTCCCAAGGACATGGCGTGCTGGTGTATTTCTTACACAGACAAAGGAAGGAGGAGTTATTTGAGAGACAGTTGGTACCTGGTAAAGTGAGATAAATAGGAGGTTAGATGATATAGACCTCAGCACATGTTTTGGAATCTGAATGAGCTTCATTGTGCCTGCAGAAAAAGTGGGTTTTTGGAGGATCGATCAGTCGCTCTTGCAGTGAGAAAAGGGGTTGACCGGTGGGGAGTTGTCCATGTGTCCACCCTTGCCTGGGTGATAGCTCCACCACAGAAAACCAGTCCCCTTTGTTGTGGTCACAGTCGGTGACTTTTAAGGGATTTCGGAGGACAATGAGAAGATCGACGGTGTTAGCTCACCTGAGGTCTCAAATCTCTCCCTCTCTCTCTCTCCGTCACTACTCGACTCAACACCACGAACTGAACTGAACTTTACTCATCATCGTAAGACTGTCGCTTTTTACTGCTAGACTTGAAGAAGCATGATTTTCATATATTTCCACACTTATTGATATGCTTACTTATATATAATCATTGCTAACCTGTTTGATTTATCTACATTTATATTACTGTATTGTGTAGTTACTAATAAATATTATTAGTTAATAGCAATACTGGACTCCAAAGTGTTTTCTACTTCTGCTGGCTCTTTATTCCCGTCACGGGGTACGTGACAGTAACAATGAAGGCCAACATTCCATTTGCCTTCCTGACAGCCTGCTGCACCTGCAAACCAACCTTTTGTGATTCATGCACAAGCTCTCCCACATCCCTCTGCACAGCAGCATGCTGCAATTTTTTACCATTTAAATAATAATCTGATCTTCCAATTTTTTCTTCCAAAGCGATTGACCTGGCATTTAGCAACATTGTACTCCATCTGCCGAACACTTGCCCACTCACTTAACCTATGTATATCTCTCTGCAGACTATCCGTACCTTCTGTACAATTTGCTTTTCCACTCAATTTAGTATCATCAGCAAACTTAGAGACACTACACTCTGTGCCCTCTTGGGGAACCTCGCCATTTCACCGCTCTGACCTCAAGCAATAGGGCTGGTAAAATGGTGAACTAGTTTATTATTGTCTCCTGTACTGAGGTACATAGAAAAAAAAACTTGTCTTACATGCCATCCATACAGATCATTGAGGTAGAACAAGGTAAAACAATAACAGACTGCAGAATAAAGTGTTACAGCTGCAGAGAAAGCGCAGTGCAGGCAGACAATAAGGTGAAAGGTCATAATGAGGTAGATTGTGAGATCAAGAGTCCATCTTAGAGTACTAGAGAACCATTCAATTGTCTTATAAGGATTTTAGTTTAGAGATACAACACTGTAAAGAACCTTCTGGCCCAAGAAACTTGCGCAACCCAATTACACCCATGTGACTGATTACCTTGCTAACCCGTATGTCCTTGGAAGGTGGGAGGAAACTGGAGTGCCTGGGGGAGACCCATGCGGACATGCGGAGAACATACAAATTCCTTACAGAGAGCAATGGGAATCAAGGATCAGGGATCAGCTTTACTCACTCTATAGATTGACATGTTTTAGGAATTTGCTGTGGTGTGTTGGCATGAAGGTTAACAAAAAAAAAAATACCATTCAAAATTATAAAGGATTATACAAAATATAAAATTAAAGGTTAAACTACGGATATGGAATAAAATTAACAGAAATACATAAACACCACATGTAGTTTAAATGTAAATAGCATTATAAAAAGTGTTTAAGGTGTTTACAGAGCAGTGATAGGGGGTAATAGATAGAGAGGGGTGGGGGGGGGCTAACCAGAATGGTTGATCAGATTAACTGCCTGGGGGCAAGAAACTTTTAAGATGGCACGAAGTTTTTTAATTTAACACCCTTATCGCGTTTTCCACAGTCCTGGGTATGACTCTAAACTGCAACCGGTGATGAGCGTCTGACTGGGAACTTTCAGAGCTTCGGGGAAAGTGGAGCTACCCCTTCGTCATTCATTGCTCCCAGGGCCGCTCTGACCTGGAACGATAGCACCTGCAAGGGTTCCTGCTCAGGATACGAGCGAAGGCCGGCGGCAGATCTGGCAGGTTCAGTAACTGAACTTATGACGGAGAAGGCGGATGAGCTAGGACCTCAAATGACAACGGCTATAGTACAGGCGGATGAACATTTGGGAAGAGAAATGGCAATTTCTTTAGTTCGCCCAATGGAAGGCAATAGCAAACCACCGTTGCTAGATATTAGGTTTCCTAGAATCTATTTGCTAAGAAAACCATCATCAAACTCACAAACTGTATCACACAACAACAGTGTCAAGAGGGTCTTCAAGACAATTCTGAAGATCCTTCGCTCGGTAGGGTTGATTCTAGTCTGCAGGGGATCCGCGACCGTCATCAAGCTACTGCTCATAAAATTCAAGTAACACAAAAAAAAATTATTGCCACTTGGAATGTGAGAACCCTATATCAAGCAGGAGGATTGGACAATGTGATAAATGAAATGGAAAGACTAAAGATTAACATCAAGGGAATTAACGAAGTTCATTGGACAGGTGCTGGAACATGTCAGTATAGAAATAAAACACCAATTTATTCTTGTGGAACATCCCATACTAATGGAGTAGGAATTCTTATAGATGAAAACATGGCAAAAAGTGTTTTAGGACATTGGGCAATATCAGAAAGAGTGCTCCTTGTTAGATTCAGAGGACAACCATTTGATTTAGCAATTATACAGGTATATGAACCAATAATAGATAGAAAAAATGAGGATATAGATAAATTCTATGAAGAGCTTGAACAAGTAAAGAATGGATGCAAATCTCAAGATATTGTTATTGTCATGGGAGATCTAAATGCTAAAGTAGGACAAGGTGCTGATGGAAATACCATAGGAAAATTTGGACTAGGGGAAAGAAATTAAAGAGGCGAGAAATGGGTAGAATGGTGTAAGATGAATAATCAGGTCATTATGAATACCGACTTTAAAAACCATCCTAGATGCTTGTGGACCTGGAAAGTCCAGGCGATAACACCAGAAATCAAATTGACCTTATTACTATAAACCAAAGATTTAGAAACTCAGTGACTCAATGCAAAACGTATCCAGGTGCAGACTGTAATAGTGACCATAACCCAGTAATATGTCATATATAACCATATAACAATTACAGCACAGAAACAGGCCATCTCGGCCCTTCTAGTCTGTGCTGAACTCTTACTCTCACCTAGTCCCACTGACCTGCACTTGGCCCATAACCTTGCATTCCTTTCCTGTCCATGTATCTATCCAATTTAACTTTAAACGACAACGTCGAACCTGCCTCAACCACTTCTGCTGGAAGCTCGTTCCACACAGCTACCACTCTCTGAGTAAAGAAGTTCCCCTTCATGTTACCCCTAAAGTTTTGCCCTTTAACTCTCAACTCATGTCCCCTTGTTTGAATCTTCCCCATTCTCAATGGAAAAAGCCTATCCACATCAACTCTATCAATCCCCCTCATAATTTTAAACACCTCTATCAAGTCCCCTCTCAACCTTCTATGCTCCAAAGAATAAAGACCTAACTTGTTCAACCTTTCTCTGTAACTTAGGAGATGAAACCCAGGCAACATTTTAGTAAACCTCCTCTGTACTCTCTCAATTTTATTGACATCTTTCCTATAATTCGGTGACCAGAACTGTACCCAATACTTCAAATTTGGCCTTACCAATGCCCTATACAATTTCAACATTACATTCCAACTCCTATACTCAATACTCTGATTAATAAAGGCCAGCATACCAAAAGCTTTCTTCACCACCCTATCCACATGAGATTCCACCTTCAGGGAACTATGCACCATTATTCCTAGATCCCTCTGTTCCACAGCATTCTTCAATGCCCTACCATTTACCATGTATGTCCTATTTTGATTCGTCCTACCAAAATGTAGCACCTCACATTTTTCAGCATTAAACTCCATCTGCCATCATGTAAAAGTAAAACTTAAAAAATTAAAGAAGCAAAAACCTGAACAATCCCTTGACTACTCACAATTATTTAAAGAAGAAAATCTAAGACGAAAATTTACAATTGTAGTAAGGAATAGATTTCAAAGTCTAGAAATAGAATCCGTTGAATATGATAGCAATCGTGTAGAAATTAAGTTTAACTCTCTAAAGGATGCCTTGGTAAGATCAGCAAAGTCAGTGATTCTTAAAAAAGAAAAAAAGCACAAAGAATAAATGGATGACAGATGAAATCAAAAATCTAATGGAAGAAGGGAGATGGAAGAAAGCAAATCCTACAGAATATAAGTCCTTAGATAAAAAAAGTTAAAAGCTTATGTCAAAAAGCCAAAGAAGAATGGTTAAACCAGGAATGTGAGCAAATAGAAAGAATCCCTATTACTGATCCAAAAA
This sequence comes from Mobula birostris, assembly GCF_030028105.1. Taxonomy (NCBI): domain Eukaryota; kingdom Metazoa; phylum Chordata; class Chondrichthyes; order Myliobatiformes; family Myliobatidae; genus Mobula; species Mobula birostris. The sequence goes on along the minus strand of NC_092383.1, from coordinate 92,866,419 downwards.
GGTTACATCAACAAATCAAGAATATCACTGATAAGAAGCTCCTCTGTTCTTCAGGTGGATGTTTGAAAGGAAAGGATGGTACCATTATCATGGAAAAAGATAAGATTATGAACAGATGGACTAAGTATATTCAGAAATTGTTTGAAGACAACTGAGGCGAAAAACCAGAAATTAAGAAGAGCATCAAAGGTCCAAGTATTTTAAAATCTGAAGTTCGTAATGCAGTAAATAAGATGAAGAAAGGAAAGGCAGCAGGTCCTGATGGATTAGTAATAGAACAAATTATCGCCCTTGAAGATTATGGAGTTGAAAAACTTACTGATTTAATCAATGACATTTATGAGACTGGAATAACACCAGAAAAGATGAAGAGATCAGTATTTATCACTCTTCCTGGAGCAATAGAATGTGAATTACATAGGACCATAAGTTTAATGAGTCATATCACCAAGATACTTCTAAGAATTTTGATGACAAGAGCTAAAAGTAAGACACAAGCTGAAATAGGTAAAGAACAATGTGGTTTTGTGAAAGACAAAGGTACAAGAAACACAATATTGATGTTAAGGATACTATCAGAATGAGTTTCCTTCCTTCCTTCCTTGCGCCCTTAACTCCTGGTGGAGTCGTCAGGGTGCCGTCATGACAAGCTTTGCATCAGTCTGTTCCATCTGTCGCGGTTGTGTGCCAGAGCCGGGGTCACCGCAAATGTTTTCCCTGTCCATTCTTTAATATTGTCCGTCCATCTTTTCCTCTGTCTGCCTCTCCTCCTTTTCCCCTCCACAGTTCCTTGTAGAACGGTCTTTGCAAAGCCACTGGATCTTGTTACGTGGCCGTACCATCTCAGCTTTCTTTTCTTCACCGTTGTGAGAAGGTCTTCATGGGGGCCAATGTGAACGAGCTATTCAGGTGCAAAAAGATTTGTTTGTCTGTTTTATCGACTACACAAAAGCATTTGATCAAGTGAAGCACAATAAGTTACTTGAAATATTACAGGAAACTCTAGATATAGATTCGAAAGACCTCCGCCTAATCAGAAATCTGTACTGGGAACAAACTGCCGCTGTAAGGATAGATGGAGAAGTGAGTCAGTTTACGAAAATCAAGAGAGGCGTTAGACAAGGGTGTGTTTTCTCCCCTGATTTGTTTAATGTGTACAGTGAAACAATATTACAAAAAATAAGAGACATCTTGGGAATCAAAGTTGGTGGTGAAAACATCAATAATTTCAGATATGTGGATGACACTGTGTTAATTGCAAGTATGGAGGAAGAACTACAGAACTTAATTGATATAGTTGTTGAAGAAATTGCAAAAATGGGTCTATTTATCAATTGTAAAAAGACAGAATGTATGGTGATATCCAAAAAGAAGGAGAATCCTATCTGCAGGCTGAGAATAAACGGGGAAGACATAAAACAAGTACAGAACTTTTGCTACTTAGGAAGCTGGGTGACATCAGATGGCAGGTGCGACATGGACATCAAAAGAAGAATAGGGATGGCAAAAGACACCTTTACGAGAATGAAGAGTATACTGACCAATACTAAACTAGGCGTGACAACCCACCTCAGAGTACTGAAATGTTACGTTTATCCAGTTATGTTATATGGATCAGAACGTTGGACAACATCTAGTAACATGAGGAAACGAATTGAAGCAGCAGAGATGTGGTTTTTGAGGAGGATGCAAAGAATATCACGGACGAAACGAATATCTAACAAGGATGTCATGAACAGAGCAAACACGAGAAGAGAAATAATGTATGAGATCATGAAAAGGCAACGTAACTTCATTGGACATGTGATTAGGAAAGAGGAGTTAGAATGCACAGTAACTATGGGAAAGATTGAAGGGAAGAAAGCAAGAAGAAGTCAAGGACAAATGATGATGGAGACAGCAGCCAGAGAACTGGAAATGAATACCAATGAATTGATCCACTTGACCCGAAACAGGAGTGTGTGGGCCATGGCAGTCAAAGCTCAAACTGGGCACGGCACCTGACGATGATGATTGCGTTTTCCAGTAACAGTGGGATGGAGTGTTTAGTCTGGCACTGTGTAGGGCGCAAGGGGCCATGATGTGAGATCAAGAATCAACGTTATTGTTTAACAGTTTATTGCATCAGAATAGAAGCTGTCCCTGAGCCTGGTGGTACATGCATTAGGCTTTTACATCTTCCGCCTGGTGGGAGAGTGGAGAAGAGAGAATGTCCTGGGTTGGCGGGGTCCTTGATTATTCTCACAAACAAGAGCAAATCTGCAAGTGCTGGATATCCAAGCAACACACACAAAATGCTGGAGGAACTTAGCAGGCCAGGCAGCATCTATGGAAAAGAGTAAAGTCAACGTTTCAGGACGAAACCCTTCGGCAGGACTGCTGACTGCTGGCTGCTTTGTGGAGGCAGTGGGAATTGTAGACAGACTTATAGTACTGTGCAAAAGTCTAAGGCAATATACATAGCTAGGGTGCCTGAGACCTTTGCAGAAAAAAAACAAATTTTGTGACATATGTGGGTGATAATAAACCTGATTCTGATATGAGTCTCTATTGTGGACTCAGAGGGGGAAGAGGGCAGGGAGAGGGGAATCGTGGTTGGGAAAAGGGGAAGAGAGAGGGAAGCACCAAAGAGAAATTCTGTAATGATCAATAAACCAATTGTTTGGAATGAAATTCCTTTGCTTGGGTGTCTGCACCGACACCACCTCCCACCTCTGGCACTCCTCTCTGCCACCTGTCACACACACCCCTTGTGGCACTCCATCCTCACCATACCCATCATCCTTTGCTCCCATCAAATTTACAAACTCACTCTCTGCTCCACACTGAGAAATACAGTACTGTGCAAGGGAAACATGCTTGTGTTTTGCTTTTATCCCAATCACATGCTTGGAAATGGGTGGACTGCTGGCTGGGAATACGAGCAAGTTCCCTGTTTGTAATCAGAAACACAAACTTCACATGTAATGCCCAGAAGAGAAAAAGGAACAGAAAGAAGAAGAGGGAGAAAAACATATGACAAAATGCAATCTCTTGAGTAGTTAAGCAATAGCTGTAGTTAGCGGAAGTTTGAGATCAGAGTTTTCCTTCTCCTAGGTGAGCTGCCAACCACAGCTGGTGAGCCCTGTCTGCCCGAAGCAACTGACTTTAAGGCGCCTGTAACCTACCATTGCCCCTTCTCCTGCCAGTAGAGACAGTCCAAACGGGCTTAGTAGCTAAGCCACATGTGTAGGCCAGGAGCAGGACTTGGCTGTCAGAGGTTATTTGAGGTGCACGTCATTGGGAGCATTTAATAGGTAGCGGGAGCTTTTTCCCCATTAGCACCCCTGGCTCAACCTTAAGGAACCACAGAAGAAGACATCCTAAATAGGAGGTTAAGCCCACTAAAATAATAATAAGATATTATTTGTGCGTTTACTCTGGATTTCCAGCTTCTGAAGAGTCTCTTGTAGTTATGACTCAAAGACGTCCAACTGCATCTTCCTTTGGTGTGTGTGGTCCCACTCTCCCATGTACAGGTATCTCCGTTGCAACCAGACCCCACAAGGGATCTAGTTGTTCAGTGAAATGTGAACAGGAGCCAGGTGCGTTAACGGCTAACAAGGTTCTTGGCCAGCAATCACAGAAGCACAGAAAGTCTGAGATTAACATAGTCCTTAATCCTAAATAATTTACTGAATACTGAAAGGCAGAGAATAGAATGTTTTCAGTAGTGGGAGAGTCTATGACCAGAGGGCACAGCCTCAGATAAGACCATCATCATCCTTATGTGCAGTGGTGTATGATGTGGGCAAACTGGTCTTATCCATGATTGATTGTTCTAGGCAATGTTTTCCCACATAAGTGGTTTGCCATTGCCTTCTTCTGGGCAGTGTCTTTACAAGACAGGTGACCCCAGCCATTATCGATACTCTTCAGAGATTGTCTGCCTGGTGTCAGTGGTCACACAGCCAGGACTTGTGATATACACCAGCTGCTCATACGACCATCCACCACCTGCTCCCGTGGCTTCACATGACTTTGCCCAATGGTGACCTGCAGGCTAGCGGAAGGAAGGAGTGTCTTACACCTCCTTCGGTAGAGATGTATCTCCTCCTTGCCATCCCACCAGAAGAGAAGGACGTCCCTTTGAACAGAGGTTTCTTCAGTCAGAGGGTGGTGAGTTTGTGAAATTCATTGCCAGAGAGCTGTGGAGACAAGTCATTGAGTGTATTTATGACAGAGATTTTAGAGGTTTTTGGTTGGTAATATGGTTACTAGTTACAGGGAGAAATCAGTAGAATGTGGCTAAAAAATATCAACCGCGATTGAATTGGAGAGCAGACCTGATTGGCAGTTACAGAGACAGATGATGATAATTAATCTAAAGGAATTGGGGGTGCAGGAATTCACATTAAAAGGGTTGCTGGGCATTGGTGAGAGAGCACAGGTCAAGGTATTTTTAGCTTTCTTAAGGGATACAGGGGTTTTTTATAGGATATGAAGGATAAGCAGGAATAGGGTAGTAGGATGGCCAAAGGTGGGAGGATAAAGTGTATGTTAGGGTATGTGTGTGTGTGTGTGTGTGTGTGTGTGTGTGTGTGTGTGTGTGTGTGTGTGTGTGTGTGTGTGTGATTGGGTGAAGGGATTTAGAATGTAAGTCTAGTGCAGACTCTGGAGCAGAAGGTGGCGGTAATGCACCATTAAGCTGGGTGCCAACTGCCGTAAAACAAGACGGAGAAGAAGAAGGAGACCTGATTGGCTGAATTTTGCTCCTATATTATGGTCTTACGGCCTAATGTAAAGTTTCCTGGATAGCACAGAGTGTGGGAGATGTGAGGTGGCTCCCCTGATGACAGGAACGCTCTCAGCTCCAGCATTGCAGAGGAGATAGGTCCCTGGTCCAGCCCATTGGTTGACGGACACTAAGAGGCCAATGTGAGCAATGGACCACGGGAGAGAGAGTACAGCAGCTTTACACTTTACACATGACACGCACCTGCTTCTGGGGCACAGGTTCCTGGCAGTGAGGGGGGGGGGCAGGAATCTAACACTCGAAGCCCCGACCACAGAGTAACAATGGCAGGGATTAAAGCTTCCAGTGAGGCCTCTGCTGAGAAGGCTGTGATAAGGGAGGGGGGCCCATGGATGATGTGGGAAGGGTGGGCAGAGAAAAAGAAGAGTAGGAATGGGGCGGGAGAGGAGAGGGAGTGGGGAGAATGAAAAAGGAGAAATAGAGAGTGATGGTGAATGGGAGCAAGATAAAGTGATAGATATAGAGATAGAGAGAGATCCAGCCTTTGTCATCATCTCTGTGAGGCTGACACTCCCTACCACCCTCTGAGTAAAAGACAGAAGTCCACTCTCTCCTCTCTACACCGGCAACCATGCAGATTAGAATCACAACATGGCCTCCAAACCCCAACTGGCAACTGCGCCTGTGCTGGGAAGATCAACATCACTCACGTCCCCCACTCCTAACACCAAGACAGTGGTAGAGTGGATTCCCTTCAAAGTTCAAAGTTCAAAGTAAATTTATTATGATGACATGTATATGTCACCATATACTTCCTTGAGAGATTAATTTTCTTGCAGTTATTTATAAAAAATAAAGAAATACAATAGAATTTATGAAAACACTCTACACCAACAAAGACTGACAAACAACCAATGTGCAAAAGAAGACAAATTATCTAAATAATAATAATAAAATAAATAAATGATATTGAGTTGTAGAGTCCTTGAAAGTGAGTCTGCAGGTTGTGGAATCAGTTCAGTGATGAGCAAGCAAGGTTATCCATGTTGGTTCAAAAACCCGATGGTTGAGGGTTAATAACTGTTTCTGAACCTGGTGGTGTGGGATCGAAGTCTCCTGTGCCTCCTGCCTGATGGTAGCAGTGAGAAGAGAGTATGGCCTGGTTGGCAGGGGTCCTTAATGAAGGATGCTGCTTTCTTGTGGCGGGGCTCCTTGTAAATGTGCTCAGTGACGGGGAGGGCTTTGCCTGTGATGGACTGGGCTGTGTCCACTACTTTCTGCAGACTTTTCTGTCCTGGGCGTTTCTTGGCTGACTTCCACTCTGTGCCAGTGGCAGAAGGAGCATGAGTTGTGGTTTGTGGTTTGTGGTTGAGTATCTGGACCTTTGAGTCAGATGTGCATGCGGATGACATGGTGATACAGCGATCTTCTGATGTTTATAGCTCAACCTATTAAACACAATCGGTGAGGTCATTCACTCGTTCCTGGGATGATATTAGGCACTGGTGCATCTGGCCTCACCTCCCTCAGTCTTTGCTGGCTTCCTCCGTAGCCAACATCCAGAACCTCTCTCTGCGTGTCCGCCTGTTCCTCGGGTTCTCCAGGTGGGCTTCAGTGAAACAGGAAGCGGGCACCTTTTGGCCTTTGTACGTGTGGAGACTACAGGCATTGCCAACAGCAGGTACCCATCCACAGACTGAAGGTGTAATCCAGAACGAGTAAGGACAACAACTTATTATTTAATACTTTTATGTATTGCTATTAGTATTATTTATTTATCAGTATTATTTATTTCCTTATTTATTTAATTTTGTTTTGGTAATTGCACAATTTATCTTTTGCACATTGGTTGTTTGACGGTCTTTGTGTGTAGTTTTTCATTGACTCTATTGTATTTTTTTGTCCTACTCTGAATGCCTGCAAGAAAATGAATGTCTGGGTATATATGGCAACATATACATACTATAAGGGAGGGGAACGTCGACTCAGACCATGAGTGGCCTGTGTCGGGCATTTTCATGCCTTACAGGGCGCAGATTGATAATAAACTTATTTCAAGTGTTGTACTTTAATTTCCCCTCTGAAGCCGGTATTCTCATGATCAACATTAGTGAAATTGATTTCTCTTTTAATTCCATACTTAACTTTTGAACAGAACTTTAATCCCTCTGGTGAGTCCTGATGAATGGCCTTGCACCGAAATGTCGTCTGTTTATTCCCGTCCAAAGATGCTGCCTGAACTGCTGAGTTCCTCCAGCATTTTGTGTGTGTTCTCCCAACAGCCGTGGTGGGGTATGAACTTGTGTTTTCAAATATGCAAGTTTGGAACCTTCACCTCTATTGCCCTTTTAAAACTCACGTTCTCAGTATTATTATTTGACTTTTAAAATTTGCACTTTTTGCCTTCATTTGCACATTGGTCATTGGTCAGACTTTGTAGGGTTTTTCATAGCTTCTGTTGTATTTCTTTAGCATTCCTGTAAGAAAGTTAATCTTAAAAGGTATTATATAGTAACATATATGAACTTTGATAATACATTTATTTTGAAGCTGGCTGAGTTTTCAAAGGAAGTAGAGAAAGCCTGCCATACTCACATAAACACAGGAGATTCTGCAGATGCTAGAAATCAGGAGCAACACACACACACACGTACACACACAATGCGATAAACAGTCAACGTTTTGGGCCAAGACCCTTCTTTAGGACTGGAAAGGAAGGGAGAAGATGCTAGAATAAGAAAGAGGGGGAGGGGAAGGTGTGCAAGCTAGAAGGTGATAGGTGAAGCCAGGTGGGAGGTGATAGGTGGAAAAAGCATGCAAGAAGCTGGCCAGATTCAAACCCAGGACCATTGATCTTGAAGTCCAGTGCTGATGCCACTAAACCCACTGGCCAGCTATCACTGGCATATGTCGTGAAATTAGTTTTTTAGCAACTCTGATCTATGTCACTCCTGTATGCTTCCTTGTCACTATCAAAATTCTGCCAACAATACTTCTGTTGTCAGCAAATTTATAGATGGTGCTTGAGCATCACAATCATGGGAGTAGAGCAGTGGGCTAAGCACATATCCCTGAGGTGTGCCAGTGTTGATTGTCAGCAAGCAGGAGATGTTATTTCTGAACCGTACAAGTCATGCTCTCCCATCATGAATGGCTGTGATGCCTCACTCCCTGATGAGCTCAACACCTTTTGTGCACACTTTGAATGGGAGAATAAAACTATACCTGTGGGAATGCCTGGATTCAGCTGAATGAATGCTAATGCTTAAAGCCAAGGCTGTTGTCCTTTTCTTAATGTTCCTTTTATGACTCACCCGTGGTGGCTGAGAAAGAGAAATTAAATCTGTTGTCTCAACCTGCTAGCGTCATTATTTGGAAAGGATATCTGGCAGGTTAAGCAAATGACGTGTGATTTATTTGGCTAGATTACCATTTATAGCTTGTGCATCACAGTCCCCAAGGTCTTTCTTAGACCTTGACAAACATTTTATCTGTCAAATCATAATATTCCATTCATTCGCTAAGCCAAAAAACACAAAACCCTGATATAAAAAAGAGAAGGTTTTCTGCAGGTGCCTACTCCTTTGCCACATGCACTTGATTCACATTTATTTATCAGCTACATCAAAACCTGCGGTAAAATGCATCGTCTGCGTAAATGACCAAGATGCCTAAGGATGTGCTGGGGGCAGCCCGCAAGTGTCGCCACACATTCCAGTGCCCACATGCTCAGCTGAACAACAGAGAACACAATAAAAGTAGCAACATTGAAACAAACCCCTTTCTCCCCACCCACCCACCCACTCAGTCACACACATACAGCACTGTACAAAAGTCTTAAGCACATATGCAGTATATATATAGCTCATACAGTATACAGTATATACAGAAAGGGTGCCTAAGACTTTTGCATAGTCCTGTAGGAATTTTATGTATTGCACTGTACTGCTGCCACAAAAAAAAAACAAATTTCATGATGTAAGTGATGATAAACCTGATTCTGATATGAGTGACAGGGAAATCACAGTTAGGAAAAGGGGAAGGGAGAGGGGAGGGAGTGGAAAGTACCAGAGAGACATTCCGTGATGTCCAATAAACCAACTGTTGGGAATAATGACCTTGCCTGGTGCCTCAGGGCTGGGTGTGTCTGCACCCACGTCACCCCTCCCTTCTCTGCCACCCGTCCCCCACCCCTCCTGCGAGGGTGCACCCTCACATTTCCCAACATCGTTTGCTCCCATCAGATTTGCAAGCTCGCTCTCCGCTCCACATTGACAAATACAGTACTGTGCAAAAGTCGTAGCCGCCCCAGCTATACATATGTGCCCAAGACTTTAGCAAAGGACGGTATATAGTCCTCTAACCACAGGACAGGCTATCTTCTTTGGTCCAGTCTCCAGTAAACACGCAGATTCGCAGATATCAGGTCTCCAACATTGCCATTGCTCTCACAGATACAGACTCGAGGCTGTGGTTAACATGGCTCAACTGCAGGATTTCTGATCGACCTACAGCTTTCGATCTTCAGGACTCACAGATGACGATGCTTCAGGACCCCTTGTTCTAAACTCCTGATACAAACTTGTCTTACGTTTATGTAGGGCCCTGTTGTTCCAAAATACTTGGAATTTGGTCAGGGAGTTACTTTACCATGGCTGCAGGGTGGTTATGGTAGTGTAGTGGTTAGCACAAAGCTTTACAGTACAGCAAACCTGGGTTCAATTCCCGTCACTGCCTGTAAGGAGTTTGTACGTCCTCCCCGTGACTGTGTGGGTTTCCTCTGGGTACTCTGGTTTCCTCCCACAGTCCAAAGATGGTTGGGGAGTTAATTGGTCATTGTAAATTGTCCCATGATTAGGCAGGGGTTAAATCAGGGATTGTTGGGCAGTGTGGCTCAAAGGGCCAGAGGGCCCATTCCACACAGAATCTCAATAAATAAATAAATAAATAATAAAGTGGCAGATTCCAGGGCATTCCAGAACTTACAGGTGAGCCATTGGCCAGACTTGAACTGACATATCTATTGGGCGAAAGGATCACCTCTTCTGATCACAGATTCTGTCAGGGGTCTCCAAAGGGGAAATAGGTTGGCAGAAGGAAGATGATTGGCAGGTTTCGTGGAAAGGACCAGTGGAATGACTGAGTGACCTACCCTTCAATGGGATAGCACTTACTCCATGGGCTGAATGGTTCCATGACTCCACTTTTGCTATTTGATCAGAGGCACAAGTCCAGGGGCTACAATAACAGGAAGTGTAACTCCTTGGAATAAATCACCACTCATTCATCACTCCGGGTCATCAGCTGGACTGTAGTGGGTGTAGAAGATGGCTCACTCCCTGGCCTGGTTGTTCATGGGTATGTTGGTTAATTTACTGAGTTAAGAGCGAGAATTCTACTTATTTAATCTATTGACAGGTATCTGAAGCTGTGAGATAGGAACACTAACCACCATACCAACCTCAGTTTAAATTAATGCAATTAAATAAATCTATTCTCAGTTTTCCCTTTCCAAACTACCAACTTCAACTTCAAGTTCAAGTTTATCGTCATTCATATGTATACCACCAAACAAAACAACGTTCCTCCAGACCAAGTGCACAACACAGTACATATAACTCACACACACAACACATACAGTAATATTACCACAAATAAATTGACAAAGAATAAGGTGCATTTATGATACAAGTTCAAAAGCAAATAGTAATAATGCTACAGGGGCTTCACGCATGGTGAGACCTGGTGCTGTCAGGGCGTTAGTACTCCCACAGCCTGGGGAAGAAGCTGTTTCCCATCCTGACAGTTCTTGTCCTAATTCTACAGCACCTCCTGGTAGGGGGTCAAAGAGATTGTTTGACAGATGGGAAGAGTCATTGACAATGCTAAGGGCCCTGCTTATGGAAAGCCCCTGATAAATATCTCTAATGGTTAGAAGAGAGACCAATCTCCTCACTCGCTTCAATCTCCTCAGGAGGTGGAGGCACTGCTGAGCTTTCTTGACCAAATGGGTAGTATTGAGGGACCAGGTGAGATCGTCCATTATGTGCACTCCTAGAAACTTGGTGCTGCTAACTCGCTCATCAGAGGAGCCATGTGTGTGCTGTGAGGAGTGGTCAGTCTTCATCATCTTCCTTAAGTCCACAGTCAGTACTGAGCTACTTACTGGTTCCTCATACTGGCTTTCTACCACTTCAATTTTACTCACCTCACCCCCACAATGAGTATACGTGGCCAACTTCAACTCAAAAATTTCCATTTCTCTATTCTTACCATAAAAACAGGCTTGAGAATAAAATGAAGGTCAACACTGCAAAAGGTCTGGTTGTTGGTTAAGAAAAAGCAAAGACGCCTTTATGAAGTTAAGATAAGGACTGTTATTTCCCCTTTGCAAACAGCAGGAGGACCATTGTGACTGACCTCTTCCTTGCAATAAAGTGAATAATGAACAGATTTAGTTATTCCCATTGATAAGAAAATTATATAAAAGAGGCTGTTGAAGTCAGCATCAGACCAGTGGAAAGATGGCAAAGCTTCTTCTTGCAACAGGTACACGCCTTTTGCTTCTTAATACAGGTTGATACTGTCAGGTATACTGTTTGATAACAATTCGTGTTTAGATTGTTTGAGCATAAGGATAAATTAACCTATTTCTAGAGTTTTGTTTTTTATATGAACCAGCATAACTTCACCATTGCTGGACTCTGTTAATATGATTTGCAGTTGTTGCTACCCACTGTGTCCTTGGTGGATACGCGATCCCTCAGTATTTTTCTGTAGGAGTGCAGAAGAATGGGAAGAGTATTCATCTAGCTTCTTGAGAGTAGCTCACGTTGTTTTACAGATGCACCTGATCAGTTATTGATCAGCCATAAAGTTATTGAGTTAGACAATGGTGGCATAGAACTCTGAGAAACATGAAGTGTTCCTCGTAGTTACATTTCATCTACCACTGACCTGTCCACTCCACCAATCTGTCACCTACCTGTTCACTCCACCAATCTCCCACCTACCTGTCCACTCCACCAATCTCCCACCTACCTGTCCACTCCACCAATCTCCCACCTACCTGTCCACTCCACCAATCTGTCACCTACCTCTCCACTCCACCAATCTGTCACCTACCTGTCCACTCCACTAATCTGAAACCGAACTCTCCACTCCACCAATCTGCATCCTAGCTATCCACTCCTTGGTGTCTAAGACTGCTTTTTGAGTTAGTTGTTGTTTGCAAATTTTAAAATAGACCATAAAATATAGGACCCTTACTAATCAAGAACCTATCAATCTCTGCCGTAAGTAAACCCAATGACTCGACCTCCGCAGCCATAGGTGGCAGTTAATTCCACGGACTCTGCCCTCTGGCGAAAGCTATTCCTCCTCATTTCTGTTCTAAATTGATGTTCCTCTACTCTGAGGCTGTGCCCTCTGGTCCTAGACTCCACAGTATGGGAGATAACCCTCCACATCCACTCTATCTAGGCGTTTGAATATTCCGTAGGTATAAATTCACAAAACTAGACAGAGCAATAGGGGATTTGCGAGGGAGTGTGGGTTCAGTAATCGGTCAGTGGAGGGGAAGGGGCCGTTCCTTAAACGGTGAGCGTAGGCCTTCAAGATTCTGTATCCCTTCCCTGATGGTGGCAGGGCAAGAAGGTGAATTACGATATCAGAGAATGCATGTTTCTAGGTGAGCTCGTTAAAGAACAGAGTATGACTCAGAGAGAGAGAGGGAGGGAGGATGGGTTGAGGACATAACAACATTACTGTATAAAAGCAAAGGCTTCGGCAAGGGTTGATCGTATTTGTAACACATCCTATGTTCTCTGTTACAGCGGTGGTCTTGCTGGCGTGCCTGCAACTGGGTGAGTCTCTCAATCTGCGTTACTCAAATCATTGCTTCCCTTTCTCTCTGTTGGGTCGAGGTGTTCTCCTCACTCCTGTCTCCTGCCCGCAGGCTCTGCCTACAGACTGGTTTGTTACTTCACAAACTGGGCTCAGTACAGACCCGGAGAGGGGAAACACCTGCCTAAGAATGTGGACCCCTGCCTGTGCACGCATGTGATCTACGCCTTCGCCGGGATGAAGAACAACGAGATCACCACCTACGAATGGAACGACCCAAAACTCTACCACGAAATCAACAGCCTTAAGAACAAGTATGAGCGCACAATAACCGCTGACAATATTAACGATGGAACACACACTCAACAGTTTAGGAACAGCTTCCCTCTGCCTTCAGATTTCTGAACACTATTTTCACCACCTATTCAATGCAACATTTGAATATATATTTCTTATCGTAATTTATCGTAATTAATGTATTGCACTGCGCGTCTGCCGCAAAACAACACGTGTCGGTGAAATTAATCCCGATTCTGAAAGTACGCAGGCGCGCTGTTGAGAGGGAGAATTAACCAGCCACGATGGAATGGCGAGGTAGACTTGACGGGCCGAGTGGCTTAATTCTGCTCCAGTGTCTTACGGTTTTATGATTTCGACCTGAAACGTGGTAAATTCTTCCCCCTTCCTACCGATGATGCTTCATATAACCCCAAGGGATATCCGGAGCAACACTCACAAAATGGTTAATACCGGGCGGGGGGCGTAATTGGAGGAGAGTATGGGGGGAGGATGTCAGAGGTAGGTTTCTGACACAGAGAGTGTTGGGTGCGTGGGACGCCCTGCCAGGGGTGGCGGTACAGGCGGATATATTAGGGAGATTTAGCAAATTTAGGTCGGCACCTGGATGATAGGAAAATGGAGAGCTATGTGGGAGGGAAGGGTTAAATTGGTCTTAGAGTAAGTTAAAATGCCAGCACAACATTGTGGGCCGAAGGGCCTGTACTGTGCTGCAGTGTTCTATGTTCCAAACTGCTGGGGAAACACAGCAAGTCAGGCAGCATCATGGAGTGGAATAAACAGTCGACATTTTGGGCTGATACCCTTTATCAGAACCTGAGTCTTAGCCAGAAACGTTGATTGTTTATTCCTGTCTGTAGATGCTGCCTGACCTGCTGAGTTCCTCCAGCGTTTTGTGTGTTCCTTCTGCTCCCAGCATCTGTGATCTCTCGTGTCTCTATTTTCATAAATTGGAAAATGTCCATGAAATTACAGCTGGGTGGAGCAGATCTGGGTCCAATTAGGCTCAACTCAACCAAAAATTCACCCAGTTTCTTGCTTTAAGCAACAAAACATCCTGTAATCACCGAGTGTTTCACCTGATGTTCTTTGACATAGTCAATCAAGCAAATTTGTCTCAGCTACTGAACCTTTTGTATGCCCACCATGTGTGCAGACCTGTTCTACGCCTAGAGTAAGAAGGATATTACCAGATATGATTCAGTTCCCCCCAGACACCTGCAAACACACAAGGCAGCTTGTGGTTTTCCACATGTTTTCAGTGATAAGATGTCACACTCCATTTGATGGAGACGTTGTCAACCTGTGACCCGTTTGAACGATTTGAGCCATGCATACAGTGCTGGAGGAGCTCAGCAGGTCAAGCAGCAATTATGAATGGGAATAAACACAGTCGACGGTTTGGGTCGAGACCAGAGCATCGACAGTTTACTCCCCTCCATAGATGCAGAGTTCCTCCAGCATTTTGTGTGTGTGTGTGTGTGTGTGTGTGTGTTATTCAGCATTTCGATCATATGCAGAATCTGTTCTGTTTAAGATTTCTTCCATGCGTATTGTTCAGGGGATATTCTGGAAAAAATGTTTAACTTGCAATAAATATCATTTAATCAGAATCTGAATCAGAATCAGGTTTAATATCACCAGCATATGTCATGAAATTTGTTAACTTTGCCGCAGCAGTGAAATGCAATACATGATAATAGAGAGAAAAAGCTGTGAACTACAGTAAGTGTATGTATATATTTAATATGTAAGTAGGTAGTGCAAAATAAAATGCTGAGGTAGTGTTCATGAGTTCAACGTACTTTCAGGATTTGGATGGCAGAGAGGAAGAAGCTGTTCCTGAATCACTGATCATAGATCATGGATACATGCCCTTCAGCCCACAATGTGAGACTGGCCCATTGCTTAAGGGCCATGTTTCACTGACTTTGCCCCTCACTATCTCCGAATCCTGCTGGTTGCACATTGGGGCAAATTGTCTCAATTAAATTTAACGGCAAAAGAACAGAAATTCCTGCAAAGTCCAAGCAATGTCCTGTCCCTCCGATTGTTATTCTAAAACAATATTTTCTTCATTTTTTTTCCCACAGGAATGCAAACCTCAAGACTCTCCTGTCGATCGGTGGCTGGAACTTTGGAACTCAGAAGTAAGATGGAAACTTACACATCATTCTCCACACATCCCGCTACTACCAAAAGGATCCTACCGCCTATCTTTATCTCCACCCCCTCCCTACCAAAAGGATCCTACCGCCTATCTTTATCTCCACCCCCTCCAGTTTCTGCTGGGATCCACGATTCCCTTGTACAAACGTTTGTACATTTGCCCTTCCCCACTAATTTCCCTCCTGGGACTTAGCCCTGTAAGCGGCCAGACTTCTAAAGCTGCCCATTGACCACTTTCCTCACCTCCATTCAGGGCCCCAGACAGTCCTTCCAGGTGAGGAGACACCTCACCTGTGAACCTGCTGGGGGTCGTCTGTTGTGCCCGGTGCTCCCGATGTGGCCTCCTCTACACTGACGAGACCTGTTGTAAGTTAGGGGACCGCTTCAGCAAGCACCTCCCTTCTATCCACCATAAACACTTTAATTCCAATTCCCATTCTTGTTCTGACATGTCGGTCCAAGGTCTTGTGCCAATATGAAGGGGCCCTCAGAGTGGAGGAGAAACTCCTTTTATTCTGTCTGGGTAGCTTCCGACCTGATAGCATGAATATTGATTTCTCCTTCTGGTAAAAATGAATTTTTTCTCCCCCCTCTCCTCTTCTTCTACTTCCCACTCTGGCTTATTTCCTCTTTTCCCCACCTGCCTATTAGCTTCCCCTGGGTCCCCTCCTCCTTCTCTTTCTCCTGTGGTCTACTCTCCTCTCCTATCAGACTCCTTCCCCTCCACCCCTTTACCTTTCCCACCCTCTTGGCTTCACCCAATCACCTTCTATTATCCTTACTCTCCACTCCTTTCTTATTTTGGTGCCTTCCCCCTTCGTTTCCAGTCCTGAACAAGGGTCTCAGCCCAAAATGCTGACTGTTGATTCATTTCCAATGATGCTGCCTGTCCTGCTGAGTTTCTCCAGCGTTTTGTGTGTGTGTGTTGCTCTGGGTCTTCGGCATCTGACCTCCAAACGTTTTATAGTTTATTACATGTTTTTGAAGTGTTGGAAAAGCAGCTGCCAATTTATTCACAACAGGATCCTACTGACAACAGTGAGTTCAGTGACCAAACCATCTATTTCAGGTGTTGTTCTTGTAATGGTTCTGAAGAAACATTGAATGTCTACCTTGGTCCAAAAGCTTATTTGCAGAGCAAAACGCCTGACCATGTAACATTGCGTCTGTGTAAAAGATGGAAATTTTGTATTTGGGTGTCAGATGACAATTACTTCACTTCTAGTTGCTTGGGCTATCAAATGAACCTGTTTTGGAAAAGATATCCTTGTAGTCTTAAATAAATATATAGGGGATTACAGTACAGTAACCTGTTCAGTGAGCGTTATTAAACTGAGCAGTGTACAGATTTCAAATTGAGTAATGTAGGTGTCTGCCAGGAAATAATGATAATGTCATTTTCAGAAAGTATCATTGTACCTGATGCCTCAGGTGAATCCAGGTACAAGGAATAATTTTTACAGGAACTTGGGTACTTAATGAGGGAATGGGTAAATCTATACCTGACAGTATCTAACAACAGAGTTATTATAGTACTGAGCTGGAGCTTAGGAGCCTGGATTGTTCCCACTGTACAGGGAAATTTTCACAAAGGGTTAACTTGCAGGTTGAGTCCATGGTGAGGTATGCAAATGCAATGTTATCATTCACTTTGAGAGGACTGGAATACAAAAGCAAGGATGTAATGCTGAGGCTTTATAAGGCACTGGTCAGACTGCACTTGGAGTATTGCAAGCCCTTAATCCAAGAAAGGAGATGCTGGCATTGGAGAAGGTCCAGAGAAGGTTTACAAGCATGATCACGGTAATGAAAGGCTTGACGTATGAGTTGTGTTTGTTGGCTCTGGGCCTGTACGCGCTGGAGTTTAGATGAATGAGGGGGTGGGGAACTCCTTGAAACTTATCAAATATTGAAAGGCCTAGATAGACTGGAGGTGCGTGGTCAAGTGGTTAAGGCGTTGTTCTAGTGATCTGAAGGTTGCTAGTTCGAGCCTTGGCTGAGGCAGCGTGTGTGTCCTTGAGCAAGGCACTTAATCACACATCACTCTGCGACGACACCGGTGCCAAGCTGTATCGGTCCTAGTGCCCTTCCCTTGGACAACATCGGTGGCGTGGAGAGGGGAGACTTGCAGCATGGGCAACTGCCGGTCTTCCATACAACCTTGCCCAGGCCTGCGCCCTGGAAACTTTCCAAGGCACAAATCCATGGTCTCACGAGACTAGCGGATGCCTGTAAAGACATCCTGGAGAGGATGTTTCCTTTAGTGGGGGAGTCTAGGACCAGAGGGCACAGCTTCAGAACAGAAGGACATCTCTTTAGAACAGAGATGAGACTGAATTTCTGTAACCAGAGGGTGATGAATCTGTGGAATTTATTGTCACCAACAGCTGCGGAGGCCAAGTCATTGGATGTATTTAAAGCGAAGATTGATAGATTTTTGATTAGTAAGGATGTCAAGGATTAAAAATGGGAGAAGGCAGGAGAATGGAGATGAGATGCATGATAAATCGGCTATGATGGAATAGTGGAACAGACTTAATAAGCCGAACGGCCTAATTCTGCTTCTTAGGGTCTGACAAAAGCCTGCCTACTTCTTTAGGAGGGGATGTAGCTGTTGGATCCTGGTGTTTTTGTGATTTGGAGGTTTGGAAGTCAAGAATGAAACATAAAATTTATTCTTTGCAGAAAGAAACATAGAATTTATTCTTTGCAGAGAACAGAGAAACTGTGGTCACCCTAAAGTAGGAGTTCCCAACCTAGGGTCCAAAGACCCCTGGGTTAATGGTATGGGTCCATGGCATACAAAAAGTTGGGAACCCCTGATCTATACTGACAGCTACCATTGCTGGAGGATGAGAATTCAAAGCTTGAGTGAAGAAATATCACTCTGAAACTTATGAAGATCGGTAGAATTATTAGGGTTGAAAAAAAATGCAACAAATATCAATTCTATGATGGGAAGATATTAAAGGTTGCCTGGTTTATTTTGAAATATTAGAGGGTACCAAGTTGTTAAAAATATTTGTGTTACAAAGACCAAATGCATCACTCCTGATGCTTGTCTCATCTCCTCGCAGATTCACCACGATGGTGGCCTCAGCAGGAACTCGCCAGATCTTCATAAAGTCTGTGATCAGCTTCCTGAGGGGTTATGGCTTTGATGGTTTGGACCTCGATTGGGAATATCCTGGGTCTAGAGGGAGTCGTGCTGTTGATAAACGCCTCTATACCGTTCTGGTCCAGGTAAGGTCATATATAATTAACTATGTGCTTCACCACCGGTTAAACTGTTGAATATATTCTATATATTAAAAATTAATCTCAAGATTCTCACCAGGAATAGTTTTCCACAGATTAGATGAAGGAATTTATGCATTGCCATATATTCTATTTAGCCGGCCGCTGGTGTAGTGGTGTCCGCACTGGACTTGGGAGGCGAGTGGTCCCAGGTTCGAAACCGGCTGGCTCCTTGCATGCTTTCCATCCGTGCTGGGTTGAGTGCTGAGCTAGCAACTCGGCCTCGTAAAAAAACGGAGAAAAATGCTAAAGAAACGATAAGGTTGCCACCCGATGCGCCACGAGGCATGGAGAGGAACAACAAATATAATCTTGGAGAGTTACAGAATGGAAGTCAGTTCCTGGCCCACCAAATCCATGCCAACCTTCCTTTTCAATTTACTCCCAACCTATGTTAATCCGCATTTTTTACATTCTCCCTCCTTACAGCATGGATTCCATCTCTCACCTGCACACTAGGAGTGGTTTACAGTGGCCTACTAACCTACTGGATGTATATCTTTGGGATGTGGGAAGAAACTGGAGCACTCAGGGAAACTCCCATTGGTTCTGTCTACACTTCCCACAGTCAACATCAGCAAGGGCCCCTCCAGACTTGGTCATTCTGTCTTGCCCTTCCCTCTCATCAGGCAAAGCCTGAGAACACGTACCAACAGGCTCAAGAACAGTTTCTATCCATGGAGTCATAGAAAAGTACAGCACAGAAACATGCCCTTTGGCCCATCCAGTCCATGCTGAACCATTTAAGTTGCCTAGTCCCATCGACCTGCACCTGGACCTTAGCCCACCATATGTCTACTACCTATGCACCTATCCAAACTTCTATTACTGTTGAAATTCAGCTCTCATGCACTACTTGTGCTGGCAGCTCATTCCACACTCTCATGGCCCTCTGAGTGAAGAAGAATCCCTCATGTACCCCTTAAACTTTTCACCTTTCACCCTTAACCCATGACCTCTAGTTGTAGTCCCACACAGCCTCAGTGGAAAAAGTCTGTTTGCTCTTACCCTACCTATACCTCTTATAATTTTGTATACCTCTATCAAATCTCCCCCCAGTCTTCTATGTTCCAAGGAATAACGTTCTAACCTATTCAATCTTCCCTTATAACTCGGGTCATACCGGCAACATCCTTGTAAATTTTCTCTCTACTCTTTCAACCTTATTTATATCTTTCCTGTGGGTAGGTGACCAAAGCTGCACACAATACTCCAAATCAGGCCTCACCTATGTCTTGTACAACTTCAACATAACATCCCATCTCCTGTCCTCAATAACTGCTTTCAGATTCAACAGTTCAATAATTCAATGGTTCCTTTTAATATCAGGGGAATGTATACAATATACATCCTGAAATTCTTTTTCTTCACAGACTTCCACAAAAACAGGAGAATGAATGACAATTAAAACATTCCCTACTCCCCCTTCCCATGCACAAGCAGCAGCAAAGAATCGACCCTCCCCACGTTCACCCACTTCCGCTAAAAAAACATCAGCACCCTCCACCCACCAAGCAAGTCAAGTCAAGTTTATTGTCATTGGGGGCCTTGACTTTTCAGGCCAAGACCCTTCATCAGAGTTCTTTATTCCTGACCTGCTCAGGATTTCCAGCACCTGCAGAATATCTCATTGCCACCATCAGGAAGCTGGTACAGACACACACTGAATATTCACTCAATACTTTAGGAACAGTTTTATCCTCCTACCATCAGGCCCCCAATAAAGACCCTGATCTACAGTACCACAAAAGCTAATCATTCACCTGACTATTTGACATGCCACAGGCTCTGTGTCTCCCCCTAATAAAGGGAACAAGAGGAGCTCTATTGTATACTAAAGATGTACCTTTGAACTCTTGATCTTCCAATTGACCTCATCATGGGCACTGGATTTTATTTGTCTATCTGTACTGCACTTTCTCTGTAAGTGTAACTATATTCCACATAAATACAAGGGATTCAGAATCAGGTTTAATATCACAGACATACATCATGAAAGTTGTTGTCTTTGCAGTAGCAGTACAATGCAATACATAATAATAGAGAAGAAAAACCTGTGAATTAGGGAAAGTGTGTATATACATATATATATATATACACATTGTTTTGTTGTTGTTCGTCCATCGTTGACGTCGAAGAGGACCTCGACACCATAATGATGGTGTCGAGACTAGCGCGTGATTTGGATTTAAGTGAGGGAGAATTGCGCAGCGTCAGCCTCACTCTCTCTTCCCAATTCCCATCTGGATCCAGTGGCAAGACAGAGTCTAGACGGCTGGAGATGGGACTAGGCGCAGTGGATGACCAGGACATCTTCTGTGTCTTGTCCTGCTCTACACGTTCCACGACACTTGCAGAGACCGCCTTCGTGACCGTTGGACCTTCCATTGGTCTCGTCCGCTCAATCCGCCGGAGTCTGTCTTCACATGCTGGGATAGACAACTCCCTATCTCACCGAGGGTTTGAGACCCGTCGGCTACCCTCACCTGGTTTAGCCGGCTTGTCGAAGCCGTTGCCCGGGGTGTGGCCGCTGTCGCATGCAAACAGCTACGGGGAGCCAAAGGTGAGAGCTGAGTGCCAGGTAGGGACCAAAGGTGGACTAACTGCCTTGAAAAGGACGCGACATGTTCCCCCACCAGAGGTGCTACCCCTCCCTGACACCCCATATACACATATACACACTTGGTTATACAAACTAGTTAAATTAAATACTATGTGCAAAAATAGAAATAAAAAAAAGTAGCGAGGTAGTGTTTATGTGTTAAATGTCCATTCAGAAATCTGGTGGCAGGAGGATAAAACTATTCCTAAAGTATTGAGTGAATATTGAGTGTGTGTCTGTACCAGCTTCCTGATGGTGGCAATGAAAGATTCTGCAGGTGCTGGAAATCCTGAGCAGGTCGGAATAAAGAACTCTGATGAAGGGTCTCGGCCTGAAAGTCAAACCTTTATTCCTCTTCTTCGATGTTGCCTGACTGCTTCCTGCAGTATCTTGAGTGTACTGATTCTGTTTTCTTTTTACTTCCTAATGTATGGAATGATGAGTCTGGATTGCACACAGACAAATGATTTGTACCTGTCTTGGTACCTATGGCAATAATGAAGCAACACCAATAAAGGAACTTTGACCTCTGCAACCCGCAGGAACTGATGGCGGCCTTTGAGGCTGAGGGTAGGAGCAGTGGGAAGCCAAGACTGTTGCTGACAGCGGCTGTGGCCGGTGGAAAGAGTACCATCGATGCTGGCTATGAGATTCCTCAGCTTGGACAGTGAGTGTTCATCTGAACTGAAAACTCAACCTTTACCTGTGTGTTTCTCGGGAGTTTGACTGGTTAAACATTAAAGATTAGCTTTTAGGTTAGGGTTAACTGGGGTTGTAGGGTTGCTTGGGCAACAGGGCTTGAAGGGCTGGGATGGCCTACTCTGTGCTAAATCGATACATAAATAAATTTATTTGTCATATATACATCAAAACATACAGAGAAACGCATTGTTTTGCGTTAAATTGAATCAGCTAGAATTGTGTTGGACAGCCCGCAAGTGTCGCCATGCTTCTGGCGCTAATTTAGTCTGTCCACAATTCACAAACCCTAACCCGTATGTCTTTGGAGTGTGGGAGAAATCGGAGCACCAGGAGGAAGGTGGGGAGAATGTTCAAACACCCTTATGGACAGCAGCAGGAATCTAACCTGGATCTTACACTCAGAACGGTGAAGCATTACACTACCGTGTTAAGGGTAATTATACTGGCTTTCCTTCCGTCCACAGATTGAGGGGTCAGAGCACATTGCGTGGTGGTTGAGATATTACTGTTAATTTGGTAAACAGAGAGACAGAGTGACTCTGGTCTCCTCTCTTGCAGGGTTCTGGACTTCATCAGTGTGATGACCTACGACTTCTACGGACCCTGGAGTCATGTGACAGGGGAGAATAGCCCCCTCTACCCCTTCCCTAATAACCAGGATCAGACCAACCTGTACTTCAATGTGGTAGGTACTGAAGAAAAGGGAACCCTGCCAAACCTTTCCATTCTCTTCTCTAGACTGGCGTCTAGCTCTTGCCAAATCTTTCCGACCCGACCCTGACTGCCCGTCTCTTTCTCTGCAGGAATATGCAATGAACTATTGGAAGAACAAAGGAGCCCCAGCAGAGAAGCTGAATGTTGGTTTCCCCACATACGGACACACCTTCCTGCTGACCTCATCCGACACTGGGGTCTTTGCTCCAGCAGGGGGGGCTGGGCCAGCTGGCAAATACACCAGGCAGGCTGGGATTTTGGCTTACTATGAGGTACGAACGCCGAAGCTGCTGCTGTAGTTCAGTATTATCCTCCGTATGTATGTACTGAATAACTTTATACTGTGGTGGACCAAAAGAAAACTCCCTCCGAACTGAGCAGTGGGAGTAGCTGTACGATTGTAGGTAACATCCCATGTACCTACCCACAATCCACATTGCAGCTAAATGAAACTTTAGTCAGATTACATCTGGCATCTTGTTCAGTTCTAGCTTCCTCATGACAGGAAGAATGTGGAGATTGTGAACAAGGCGTAGAAATGGTTTACCAGGATGTTTTCCTGGTTCAGGCAGAAGCAAAGTCAAATAGTTCTTTCTAGAGCAGGGATTCTCAACATTGTTCATGCCATGGATTCCTACAATGCACCGACTGGGAACCCAGGCTCTGGCGTGCTGGAGGCTGAAGGGATTTTTTTTAACTTATGAAAGGCATAGATAGGGTAGGTGACCAGAGCTTTACCCCAAGGTGGAAATGGCAAGAACCCGAGGACATGCTTTTAAGGGTGCGGGTGAGAGGTGGGGAAGATAAAAGGTGACACGAGGGGCAATTTTTTTTACTCCGAGAGTGGAGGGTGCCTGAAATGTCTCATCGAATCAATAAGAGAAGATCTGCTCTGCCTGGCTTGCTGAGTTCCTCCAGCATTTTGTGTGTGTTGCAACGTACTACTACTACGTCGACTCAGCCCTAGGGGGCCGGCGTCAGGCACAATAACAGACTCTCCACTTCTCCCTCTCCCTCATCAGTGTGTTCAGTTCATCTACATTAGCCGCGCCGCTGTCTTCTAGGAGCGTGTTGACCATAGTCTTGGGAGGGCGCCCAGAGTTCATCCTCCCGTGCTTGGGCTCCCATATGATGACTAGGCTGGCAGGTAGCTCGGGGTGGTGTAGATAGTGCCCCGCTAGTTGCAGTCTTCTCGCCTCGATTTGTTGCAGCATGAGAGAGTGTCGAGCAGTTGAACAACAGCTCTCATTTCAGACCAGAATTAGAGAGACCATGTGTATTTAAAGCAGAGGTTGATCATCATCTTCATTATGTGGCGTGTCGTATGATGTGGGTGAACGTGGGCTTTCCAAGACCATGATTGTTCCTGGCAAATGTTTCTACAGAAGTGGTCTGCTATTGCCTTCTTCTGGGCAGTGTCTTTACAAGATGGGTGACCCCAGTCATTATCAATACTGTTCAGAGATTGTCTGCCTGGTGTCAGTGGTCGCATAACCAGGACTTGTGATCTGCACCGGCTGCTCATACCACCATCCACCACCTGCTCCCATGGTTTTATGAGACCCTGATCAGGGGGCTAAGCAAGTGCTAAACCTTGCCCAAGGGTGACCTTCAGGGTAATGGAGGGAAGGAGCACCTTACACCTCCTTTGGTAGAGACGTATCTCCATCCCGCCACCTCAGGCGGTTGATGGGTTCTTAATTAGTAAGGATATCAAAGTTTACAGGAAGAAGGCAGGAGAATAAGGTTAAGAGGGATAATAAATCAGCCATGATGGAATGGTGGAGCAGACTTGATGGGCCAAATGGCTTAATTCTGCTCCTATGTCTTATGGTCTAATGGTCTTATGAATATTGAATAAAAAAGACAAAATAAGAACGGACATAGAGGGCACGACAAACAGCCGCTGAGTTTTGACCACAGTGGGTTCTAATCTACCATCTCACTCTTCCAACAGATCTGTACGTTTTTGAATGGTGCCACCGAAGTGTGGAATGCCCCACAGGTGACTCCGTACGCCTTCAAAAATAGAATCTGGGTCGGGAATGACAACCAGAGGAGTTTTGGAGACAAGGTATCTTTGACCTTTAGTGTTCAATTCTTCCCATTTGAATGATTGCTGTAATGTGTATTGTACTGAACCAGCAGTGATTGAGCAAAAAGTTTCAGAATCACGCTGCTACACCTGTCACGGTGGCTACTTCAGTGCCAATGATTGGGGTTCAATTACTGCCGTTGACTGTAAGGAGTTTGTACGTTCTCCCTGTGACCTGGTTTCCTCCCACATTCCAATGAGGTATGTGTCAGTAGTTTAATTGGTCACATGGGTATAACTGGGTGGGCAGGCTCATTGAGTTGGAATGGTCTGTTACTCTGCTATTTCCATAAATAAAACCTTGTCCATTTCAATGCTGCACACCAGGTCTTCAGATCATTCTGTGCTCACCAGACTGAAATATAATAATATTGTAATTTTGTAAAATTATTAAGTCATGCTGGCCTTAGATCAGGGGTTCCCAAACTTTTTTATGCCATGGACCAATACCATTAAGAAAGGAACACTCACAACACGCTGGAGGAACTCAGTAGGTCGGGCAGCATCCATGGAAACTTTGCTTTGACCCCAGCATCTGCAGAGTTTTTTGTGTTTACTATTAAGAAAGAGGTCTCCGGACTCCAGGTTGGGAAGCTGGACTTTAGATCCCGAACCTTATTAAATGCTAAAGGCAAGGATAATTGTGCAAACCACACAGTTGACTACCAGGAAAAGCTGTCTAAGTGTCTGCTGAGGTGGATGGTATCTCAAGTCCAGGCTCAGAGGGCACAGCCTCAGAAAATAAGGACATCCCTTTAGAACGGAGATGAGGAGAAATTTCTTTAGTCAGAAGATGGTGAAACTGTGGAATTCTGTGCCATAGACTGCCATGGTGGCCAAGTCATTGGGTATATTTAAAGAGGAGGTTGATAGGTTCCTGATTAGTAAGGGTGTCAAAGTTTATGAGAAGGCGGGAGAATGGGGTTGAGAGGGATAAATTAGCCGTGATAGAATGGTGGTGCAGATTTAATGGGCTGATGCCTAATTCCTCTCCTATGTCTTATGGTCTAAGTGTTTCAATTACAGTACTTTTTAATTTATATTCTGACATTCCGGTGGATTTAAGTAGTTCCTTGTGACCCGCAGAGACTAACCTGAAATAGCACACCAAGGAAACTGGGGATTTCTGCTTATCTGCTTACAATGTATCCCTACCCCCGGTACATTACATAAACCTTCGTGAGGCACTGCTTGTGGAGAGGAGCTGGGAATTTCCATGACTTCAGGAGAATCTTTTTCTATTCAGCTAGCCTACCGTGAATGTCCTTAATTGGATTTTGACCCAAGATTGTCGGTGAGTAAGGATTGTCGGTATAAACCTGTGAACATTGTCTTCCAGGTCGAGTGGCTGAAGAGGAACAACTTTGGAGGAGCCATGGTGTGGGATCTTGCCCTGGACGACTTCACTGGCGCCTTCTGTCACCAGGGACCCTACCCTCTCACTAGCACTCTGCACAATGGCCTCGAGATTTCTGGAGGTAATTGTCAGAATCTGTCAAACTTCAGGCAGTGGTCTGCTCACACAGAAGGCGACCTTACCACCAGTTCCTGCCTTTCTTAGAGCTCCTGAAGTTATTTCAGTCTTGACTAGCAGGGATTTGACTACGAAAACACTTCTGAATTTTCATGCAAGTGAAACTCCAAGCACCCTAAGGTACCTGGAGATATGTCAATAGCATGTCAATATGGGGTGTAGGGGTGGCACGAGAGCGTAGTGGTCAGCATAATGCTTTACAGCGATCAGGAGGTTGGGGTTCGATCCCTGCCAGTGCCCATAAGGAGTTTCTACATTCTCCTGTGACTCTGTGGGTTCCCTGTGGATGGTCACAATTCAAAGATGTACAAGTTAGTAAGAGAAAGTGTGGGGGAAGTTAACAATAAAATGCAAGATCATGATGAGGTAGATTGTGAGATCACTCAGTATTCTTATTTTACCGCTGTAGAAGCTCTGCTTAGGCCTGGTGGTTTGTGTATTCGGGCTTTTGTATCTTCTTGCTTTACTTTATTGTCGCCAAACAATTGATACTAGAGCGTACAATCATCACAGTGATATTTGATTCTGCGCTTCGCGCTCCCTGGAGTACAAATCAATAGTAAATAGTAAAAATTTAAATTATAAATCATAAATAGAAAATAGAAAAGGGAAAGTAAGGTAGTGCAAAAAAACCGAGAGGCAGGTCCGGATATTTTGAGGGCACGGCCCAGATCCGGGTCAGGATCCGTTCAGCAGTCTTATCACAGCTGTTCCCAAATCTGGCCGTACGAGTCTTCAAGCTCCTGAGCCTTCTCCCGAAGGGAAGAGGGATGAAAAGTGTGTTGGCTGGGTGGGCCGTGTCCTTGAGTATCCTGGCAGCACTGTTCCGACAGCGTGCGGTGTAAAGTGAGTCCAAGGACGGAAGATTGGTTTGTGTGATGTGCTGTGCCGTGTTCACGATCTTCTGCAGCTTCTTCTGGTCTTGGACAGGACAACTTCCATACCAGGTTGTGATGCACCCTAGAAGAATGCTTTCTATGGTGCATCTATAAAAATTAGTGAGAAACTTCCTGATGGGACAGGGGAGAAGAGAAAATATCCAGGTTGGGTGGAGACTTTATTTTGCTGGCTGATTTCCTGAGGCAGCAAAAAGTATGGACAGAGTCCATAAAATGAACGCTGTTTAGGTACGGCAACCGCTCTGCACATGACCGCAAGAAACTGCAGAGCCTTGTGGACAGAGCTCAGCATGTCACTTCCCTCTTACCACTTCTGACTGTGAAGATTTTGCGATGCAGCAACTTGCTTTGGTTTGCCTGGGCTTGGTCTGAAGTTAGTGTCCATTTTGAATCGGGCGTTGAACTAACAGAGTTTGTTTCTCTCCAGATTGCATTCCGTCCAAGACAACGTTGGCTCCGGCAGTTCCTCCCACTCAGGCCCCAGGCGGTGGTGGGGGTGGTGGCGGTGGCGGTGGCGGCGGCGGCGGTGGCGGTGGCGGCGGTGGCGGCGGCAGTGGCTTCTGCGCCGGCAAGGTTGGTGGTATCTACGCTGATCCCAAGGACAGGAACGCATTTTACCAGTGCGCCTATGGAAGGACCTATGTGAGGCACTGCCCAGCGGTGCTGGTCTTTGATCCTTCCTGTGAATGCTGCAACTGGCCTTAAAGAGCAGGTGAGCATGCCCGCCAACCTAAAACTTTCTACCGGGCGTCAAGTCATTGGTTTGTGCAGCGCGGAATTTGCCCAGTAGAATTTGTTCATCCTCATCATGTGGGGGAACCGAGGGATCTTGGGGTTAATGCCCAAAGATCCCTCAAAGTTGCCGCACAAGTTGGTGGGATGGTTTAGGTGTCGGGTGAGCATGCATACCATCATAGTGCTCTGTACCAGGTACCAAGTCATAGTGGGTTCTACATCCATAGATTCCTCAAAGTTGCTGCTCAAGTTAATAGGGTGTTTTTAAAAAAACTTGTTCACTTACGGGATGTGGGTATCGCCAGCTAAGCCAGCATTTATTGCCCATCTCTAGTTGCCCTTGAGAAGGTGGTGACGAGCTGTCTTCTTGAACGGCTGCAGACCCTGAGGTGTATGTGCACCCACAGTGTTGTCAGGGGGGAATTCCATGATCTTGACCCAGCAACAATGAAGGAACAGTGATATGTTTCCAAACCAGGGTGGTGAGTGACTTGCAGGGGTATTTCTAAGTGGTGGTGTTCCCAAGTATCTGCTGTTCTCGTCCCTCTAGATGGTAGTGGTTGTGGGTCTGGAAGGTGCTGCCTTAGGAACTTTGGTGTGTTGTTGCAGTGCATCTTGTAGACAGTACACACTGCTACAGCTATTCGATTGTGGAGGGATTGGATGCTTGTGGAAGGGGCACCAATCGAGTGGCTGTCTTGTACTTGATGATGTCAAGCTTCTTGAGTGTTGGAGCTGCACTCATCCAGGCGAGCGGCAAGTACTCCATTACACTCCTGGCCTGAGCCTTGTAGATGGCAGACAAGCTTTGGGGAGTCAGGAGGCGAGTTACACGCTGCAAGATTCCTCGCCTTTGACCTGCTCTGGTAGCCACAGTGCTTATATGGCTCGACCAGTCAGTTTCCTGTCAATGGTAACCCCCAGGATGTTGAAAGCATATGGTTTGCTGGTCTTTCAAAGCTTAATGTTCAAGGTAAATTTGTTATCAGAGTAAATATACGTCAGCATATACTACACTGATTCATTTTCTTGGGGGCATACTCAATAAATCCAAGAAACATAATAGAGCCAATGAAAGACTGTACCCGACAGGACAGACGAACAACGGGTGTGCAAAAGACAGCAAAGTCTGCAAATACAAAAGAAAACAATAAATGATAATAAAAAAAAATTAAGCAATAAATATTGAGAACATTGAGATAAAGAGTCCTTGAAGGTGAGACCATAGGGTGTGGGAACAGTTCAGAGATGGGTGAAGTTATCCCTACTGGTTCAAGAGCCTGAACCGGTCAATGCTATCTGCTTGTATACCAACTGCCCCATCCTCAGCCCTATCACTCAGGTTCCCATCCCCCTGCCAAGTTAGTTTAAACCCTCCTCAACAGTTCAGTGAGGGGACAAGTGAAGTTATTCCCTCCGGTTCAAGAGCCTGATGGTTGAGGAGTAATAACCGTTCCTGAACCTAGTGGTGTGAGTCTTGAGGCTAACGTACCTTCCCCCGAGTGGCAGCAGTGAGAAGAGAGCATGAGGTGGAAGATGGGGTCCTTGATGAGGGATGCTGTTTTCCTATCACATCTTTTTATGCAGATGTGCTCAATGGTGGTGAGGACTTTAAACGTAATGGACTGGGCCATATCCACCACTTGTTGTAGGATTTTCCACTCAGAGGTTTAAACGTTTATTTATTATCAAAGTATGTATGCAATATACAATTCTGAGATTCATCCTCTCCAGGTAGCCATAACACCACCATTCAAGGGCATTGGCATTTTCATGCCAGGCTGTGATGCAACCAGTCAATATACTCCCCACCACACATCTAGAGATGTTGTCAAAGTTTTAGATGTCATGTCGAATCTTTGCAACATTTGTAACTAAAACATGAAGTGTGTACGAATGAATAAACAAGCAATAATATCAAGAACATGAGAAGAAGAATCCAACACTCTCATGCCATCCTATTACACTGTTATATTTCGATTAGGTAGTGTGATAAAATAAGATTAGAATCTCATAATAAGATAAAATTATCTTATAGACTGGGTAGCCAATAACCTCTGCACATGGTTACTAGATATTATTTCAGATGAAGATGCTGACATGATTTTTTTCAGAAAGTGATTGGAAGTAAAGTTTTGGATCTTTTTTAGGAAGTTTAACTTTGACCCATTGGGTGATGGATGTGTTGCTGTTAAGGAGAAGTAAACTTTTAAAAAATAGATACTTCAAAAAATTGTTTTTGATGACCCTGATCTGATGTTGAAAGATTCCTCTTGGATAAGAGAACTGAAACATGCCTTTTCTGTTCCAGACTCCACTTACCTCCGCTGGATAACAACAGCAAGATGATGCTGCTTCATCAACTGTCATGCTCAGAGATAATTCTTGCAGTTGAAACAATAAAATAAAGTCATTATTTCCAGCAGATAAATGGTGTCCACTGTGCTTGTTTAAGGTTTAAATTCAACAGGTTCAGCTGGAAGGAGTTCCTCTGCATACACTCAGCGGCCATTTTACTAGATACCTCCTGTACCTAATAAAGTGGCCACTCAGTTTGTGGTCATGGTCTTCTGCTGCTGTAGTTCAACCACCTCAAGGTTCAACGTGTTGTGCATTCAGAGACACTCTTCTGCCCACCACTGTTGTAATGTGTGGTCATTTGAGTTAGTGTCACCTTCCTGTCAGCTTGAACCAATCTGGCCATTCTCCTCTGACATCTCGCATTAACAAGATGTTTTCACCCACTGTATTGAATAAGGACTCACAGTCAACGAATGGTTTTCTTTTCCTGTATGTAATTATTTTTATTTTGTAATATTTCTGAATAAAGTAATTTTGGAAAAAAAAAAGGTGTTTTCACCTACGTGTGTGGGCACGTGGCCAAGTGGTTAAGGCATTGGACTAGCGACCTGAAGGTTGTGAGTTCGAGCCCCAGCCAAGGCAACGTGTTGTGTCCTTGAGCAAGGCACGTAATCACACATTGCTCTGCGACAACACTGGTGCCGAGCTGTATGGGTCCAAATGCCCTTCCCTTGGACAACATTGGTGTCGTGGAGAGGGGAGACTTGCAGCATGGGCAACTGCTGGTCTTCCATACAACCTTGCCCAGGCCTGCGCCCTGGAGAGTGAAGACTTTCCAGGTGCAGATCCATGGTCTCGCAAGACTAACGGATGCCTTTATTTTTATTTTATTCACCCACAGAACTGCTGCTCACTGAATGTTTTTTGTACTATTCTCTGTAAGTTCTAGAGACTGTTGTGTGTGAAAATCTCAGGAGATCAGCAGTTTCTGAGATACTCAAGCCACCCCATCTGGCACCAACAGTCATTCCCTGGTCAAAGTCAGATCTGTGATGAGAATACACATAAATTAAGATGTTTGCTGGCCTGGGCTAGCATCAGTGGCATCAGCAGTTGGTCTGCCACCTGTCCTCAGGGGAAGGAGAGATAAGGAACAATGAAGCAGCATTTGGAGATGTTAATGAAGGAGCCATCAGTCTGGGTATTGTCAAGAGCGGCTCCCCCTTTGAATCCTGAACTGTTTGAAGTGATGGACCGGTGATCTGGAGATGTGTAATGAAGGGACGGGAGAGAGAGCTGTCTAGAGCGGCTCCCCCTTTGAACCCTGAACTGTTTGAAGTGATGGACAGGCGATACCCTAGCAGGGGGATAAAAAGGGACAGGTTCGCTAAGGCAGGGACACACGACACCCCGAGGTAACGAGACCCTGGAAGCGGTGCGCCTCTCACAAGTCGGTGGGAAGTACTGGGCCATAAACGCACAGGGTGGAAAGGTACAATCAGCGGGAACCCGGTGTGTGTCCACCCTCGCTTGGGTGCCGGGTTCACTGCAGAGGATCGACCGCATCTGGAGGAGGGGTCACAGTCGGTGACCTCAGGTGACATCACAAAGGACCCGCCCGAAAGCTGCTTGTGAGCAATATCGCCGGTCTGTGAGTGGAAGCCGTTCTGAATGATCAGTCGTTCTCGTTCTCTCTCTCCCTCCCCCATGTTGTCCATCACCATGGCAACGATTACTGCAAACTGAACTAAATTGGACTGAACTTTGTGTCACTTTGAAATTGGTCATTTACCCCTAGACAACGATAGAGCTTGATTGATGCTGTTATCTTAATTCTGTGCACATGTGTGTTTATCATTGCTGAACTGTTGCATTTATTATCCTTTCGATTACTGTGTTGCTTGTTTCTTTAATAAAACTTTCATAGTTCTAGTAATCCAGACTTCAACTGAGTGATCCATTTCTGCTGGTTTGGCAACCCAGTTACGGGGTACGTAACAGATCACACTTCATCCCCATTCTGATAATTGGCCTGAACGACAACTGAACCTCTTGACTATGGCTGCATGCTTTTGTGCATTGAGTTGCTGCCACATGATTGGCTGATGAGATATTTGCATTAACAAAGGGACTGCAGAGCGTTTGCACACTGTTGGTGTCTCTAGCCCACAGTGAAGTTTGTCTTTCAAACCTTTGCATGGACGTTATTTGATATTCCCACGATTCCTGGATTTCACCAGGAAAACGTGTAGGGAAGGAGGGAAATTGATATTAAGATCCTGAATGTAGAACATTACTGCACAGGAGCAGGCTACTTGGCTCACAATGTCTGTGCTAAACATAATGTTGAATTAAACTGAATCTCTTCAGTCTGAATAATCTGTATCCCATACTCACTGCATATTCATGCACCAAGTTGCCTCTTAAACTTTGGTATTGTATCAGTTCCCACCACTTACCCAGTCAGCCTGTCCTAAACAACTGCCACTCCCTCTGTAAAAACAAAGCTTCCTTCACTGTACCATGCAAAAATCTTGGGCACATTTATGTATTTGTCAACGTGGAGTGGAGAGTGAGTTTGTAATCCTGATGGGAGCAAAGAATGTTGGGGGTGGTGAGGGTGGAGCGCTGCGGGGGGGGGGGTGAGGGTGAGGGACAGGTGGCAGAGGAGGAGTGCCAACGGTGGGAAGGGGATGGTAGAGTGCAGGTGCAGACACACACAGCCCTGAGACACCAGACAAGGTCATTTGATTCCAAGCAATTAGCTTACTGATCATTACAGAATGTCTCTCTGGTGCTTCCCGCTCCCTGTCCTCTCCCTTCCCCTTTTCCCAACCATGATTCCCCTCTCCTTGCCCCCTTCCCACTCTCAGTCCACCATAGAGACCCATATCAGAATCAGGTTTATCATCATCACATATGTCATGAAATTTGTTTTTCTTTTTGTGACAGCAGTACAGTGCAAGTCATAAAATTTTTACAAAAGTCTTAGGCACCCTAGCTATATATACTGTATGTGCCTAAGACTTTAGCATGGGACTGTAAATGAAGAGAAAGATTAGCTTTATTTGTCACATATACATTGAGGCCTACTGTGAAATGTGTAATTTGATTCAAATCAAATTAGACTGAGCTTGGCCAATATAGCATGCCCACAGCTCACTAACAGAATATGGAGGAAACTGGAGCACCCAGAGAAAACACATGTGGTCACAGGAACTACGTACAAACTCCTTACAGACAGTGGTGGGAATTGAACCCTGATCTTACAGCGCTGTAAGATGTTATGCTCACACCTATGCTCCTGTGTTGCCCCTTCGCAACTCTATTTCATGGTCCACTATCCTCTCCTATAAGATTCTACCTTCTTCAGCTTTGTTATTTCCACCTATCACATTGCAGCTTCTTACATCAGTCCTACTCTCCCCCTCTCCCTCACCTGCCTATCACTTGCCATCTCTTACTCTTCTCTTTGGCCTCACCCCTTTATGCTGACTATCTCCCCTCTGTCCAGTCCTGATGAAGGGTCGCAGAGCACCACCCTGACTGTCCCTTTCCCTTCAGCGATTAGATTAGGTTTACGTATTTATCACCCGTACATCAAAACATACAGTGAGGTGTGTTGTTTGCATCAACAACAAATACAATGTAAGAATGTGACGTAGTCAGCCCGGGAGGGTCGCTCCACATGCCAACAATGTTCAGTAGAACACAGACAGACAACACGCACACGCAACAACACCCTTTCCCAGCTCCCCAACCAAACACAACATGGGCTTCCAGCCTCAGGATAGGCTGCCTCCAGGCTTCCAACCTCCAGACTGTGACCCTGGGCTCGTAGATATCAGGCCTCAACCTCCAGACTGTGACCCTAGGGTCATAGATGTCAGGACTCTAACCTCCAGACTTGCTGACCATGATGCTGCCAGACCTACTGTGTTCTTCCAATATTTTGTGTGTTGCTCCAGATTTCCAGCCATGAACCTTCATTTAAGCTTCCCTTTCGAGCGATTCCTCGAGTGCTTGACATTTCCACCCTGGGAAAAGGACATTGCCTACCCCCTCATTATTGAGTGAACTTCTGTCAGCACAACCTCCAGTGCTCCAGGGACAACAACCCAAATGTATTCTGTCACATACTCCGTGACGGGGATAAAGAAACCAGCAGAAATAGAAACCACTTTGGAGTCCAGTGTTGCTGTAAACTACTAATATTTATTAGTAACTATGCAATACAGTAATATAAATGTAAATAAATCAAACAGATTAGCAATGATTATATATAAAAGTAAGTGTGGAATATATCTGTATGAAAACTAAGCTTCTTTAAGTCTAGGGGTAAAAAGATACAGTCTTACCATGTTGAGTAAAGTTCAGTTCAGTTCAGTTCGTGATATTTAGTTGAGTAGTGATGGAGAGAGAGAGAGAGTGAGTTGAGTCTTCAGGTGAGCTGATGCCGTCGATCTTCTCGTCGTCCTCCGAAATCCTTTACAAGTCACCGACTGTGACTTTAACCAGGGGGACCGGTTTTCCTGTGGTGGAGCTATCACCCCGGCGAGGGTGGACACATAGACAACTCCCCACCGGTCATCCCTTATTCACCGTTGGAATAGCAATTTGGATCGATCCGCCTGATCGATCCTCCAAACCCCACTTTCTCTGCGGGCACAACAATGCTCATTCAGTGTCCAGATCATGTGTCTGAGGTCTGTATCATCTGACCTCCTATTTATTTCACCAGCCTGAGCATCACCTGTCATTCAAAGAGTCCCTCCTTCCTTTGTCTGTAAAGGAGTGCAAGCAGGCAACCTGTCCTTGAAAGTAACATCAACAATTTGCCTTCGGTCACCATAGCAACTTTCGAGCTGCTCGGTGCTGTCTCCAAACCCAACTCAGTAGAAATCCAAAGTTACTTCCAATGCCTTAAAGTGACCTTCCAACTGTTAATCTTCGTCTCTCTCTCTCTGCCCTCTCTCTTTTCAAAAGCAACATATCCGTGGTAAATAACTCCCTCTCTTTTCAAAAGCACAGTTAATAGGAGTACTCCAGGATCTCCTCACAGTCCAAACCTCTCCCTATAGATACAATCCCTTTCTAAACTCTTCAATCCATTTTCACATTTTAATTCTCTCCCCATCTAAATAATAGTCTGCCCGTTCATTTCTTCCACCAAAGTGCATTACCATACACTTTCCAACATTGTATTTCATTTACCACTTCTTTGCCCATTCCCCTCAACTATCTAAGTCTCTCTGTTTCCTCAACACTACCCGCTCCTCCACCTATCTTTGTATCATCAGCAAATTTAGCCACCAATCCATTAATACCGTAGTCCAAATCATTGACATACACCGTAAAAAGCAGCGGTCCCAACACTGAGTCCTGTGGAACTCCACTGGTAACCGGCAGCCAGGTAGGGCTTGCGACTGTGGCAGGAAGCCAGAGGAGCCAGAGGAAAACCCACACAGCTGGACAGAGACTCCTTACAGACCGGTGCCAGAATTGAACTCTGAACTCTGGGTTGTGTGGATCTGTAACAGTGTCACACTAACCGCTATGCTACCGTGGCACCCATTTTGTGTGGGTTGCTCAAGTCAGGTGTTGGAGTCTCTGAGCATTGGGACAGCAGTGCAGTGTTGTTGGTCTTGTTCCAGTCGCCGTGGTTTGCTCTGTTATTTACACGCTGTGACCCTGCCAAAGAACATGTCAAAAGCTCCATACCGGTTTGTTTCAGCCAAACATTCTCACACGGTGCAGTGCCCAGAATTAGGGCAAACCTCTCTCCAACAGGTTACCATTTACCTGTTGTTAATCACTGATGAAGTTAGGGACATCCAAGACGTTCAACCATTAAGAAGCAATCGCACACATCCTGATCTTGGCTCCAATCTGTCCCTTTGCCTCAGAACGCAGAAAGATTAAAGATCCTTTTTAAAGATTATCTTTATTTGCCACATGTACATTGAAACATACAGTGAGATGCATCATTTGCACTAAATCAGTGAGGATTGAGCTGGGCAAGTGTCACTAGCTTTCAGTGCAACATAGCATGCCCACAACATACTCACCTTAACTCATACGTCTTGCAATGTGGGAGAAAATGCACACGGTCACAGGGAGAACACACAAACTCCTTAAAGGCAGTGGCGGGAATTGAACTCTGATAGGTGAAAACTGGCACTGTGAAACTATGTGCTAACCATGCCAAACAGCACAAGAACAGGCACTTTGGTCTTTTATGTCTGCACTGACTATGACATTGATCTAAATGCATCTACTTGACTGCATGTAGGCTATATCACTCTGCCCCTGTGTCTATCTAAATACTTCATAAATGTTGCTGTTGTATCTGCTTCCACTGCCCACCTTGGCGACACTGTTTCCTCTAAGGTGAATGTGCCCACACGTCTTTTGCTGCTAGCGCACAAGGGAATTTAAACTGCCCACCAAAGGTTGTCACCCTTCACCTCGTTGGCATGTTAAGTATATTTCACGATCGTACACAATCACATTTCCTTCTCCGGTTTCTGATGCGGATGGTGCTGACAATGTGGAGTTTCCAGTGATTTGTCTGCAAGTTTTAGAACTGGTTTAATTAAACTGTTTTTATTGAAGTTATTATTGGTTCACTATGTCAAAGAAGCAAAGGACATGAGGTACAAAAGAACTGCTAGTTCATTGAAAGCGGAATGGCTTAATGAAACAGTAGAAACTGCTACACTGAAAACTCTTGAGGTCAGGAACGTGCAGTTACTGAAATACTTATGTACAATACAGAAACTGGTGCTACCTGTGCATATTGTCATGATGCCAATGTTCAAATGATCAAACCCAGAGGAGATCAAAGTTCCTACTGAAAGTGTTTTGCTAGCTGTTAAAATAAAACGCTCTATATATAGAATTCAGCGTGGATATGTTGTTGTCATTGGACAAAAAATTGCACAGCACATGATTTTTGTACACACTGATCATTACAAATTAGTGGAAACATTGATTGCTTGGCAGCCACTCACCACTGTCTGTGTAAAAAATAATTGACTCCTTTATATTTTCCCTCTCTCATATTAAAGCTATGTCCTTGACATTACCACCCTGAGAAAAAGACTCTATCAGCCGTGTCTATGCCTCACATATTTCAATTCAATTCAAGTTTAGTTGTCATTCAACCATACATGAATACAGCCAAAGGAGACAGCGTTACTCCTGGGTCAAGCTGCAAAACATAATACCAACAGTCACACTCAGCATAAAGCACATATAGCACATACAAGGCAGCAGGCACAAATGGTATGTCCATCATGCCATAAGAGTCAAAAACTCGTGCCATGAATCCACAGTCGACTACAATAGAGCCCGTCTCCTCCAACCTGAACACTCTGCCACTCCGCCACGACCCCTCCCCCCAAGGCAACACTGCAGCTTGAGGCCCAGTCTTCGCACATACAAGACAATACGCCCATCTGGGCAAGGACTATGAATCCTTTCCATCTCTGGAGTTGCATGTTCCTGTGGAGGAAACAATGGGACACCACAGAGCACTACAGAACAGGAAAAGGCCCTTTCACCCCTAAAAGACTTGAGTCAACATTCAACGTTTTGGAAAGGTCTTGGTCAGATGCTACCTGGCCTGCTGAGTTCCTCCAGCATTTTGTGTGTGTTGCCAGTGCTTTGCTCGTGATGGACCCAGGCTGCATCCATTACTTTTTATAGGACATTCTGCTCAAGGGCATTGGTGTCTCCATACCAGGCCATGATGTAGACAATCAATATTCTCTCCACCACACATCTATAGAAGTTTGTCAAAGTTTTAGATGTCATGCCAAACCTTCACAAACTTCTAAGGAGGAAGAGGTACTACTGTGCTTTCTTTGTAATTGCACTTAAGTGGTGAGGCCTGAACAGCTCCTCGAAATTGATAACACAGAGGAACTTAAATTTGCTGATCCTCTCCTCCTCTGATCCCCCGATGAGAACTAGCTCAAGGACTCCGGTTTCCTCCTCCCGAAGTCAATAACCAGCTCCTTGATCTTGCAGACATTGAGTGAGAGGTTGTTGGTATGCTGCCGCTCAGCCAGATTTTCAATCTCCCTCCTTTCATCGCCACCTTTGCTTCGGCCCACAACAGCAAACTTAAATCTGGCATTGGGGCTTAGCCACACAGCTGTAGTGTAAAGTGAGCAGAGCAGGGGGCTAAACACACAGCCTTGTGATGCACCTGCGCTGATGGAGATTGTGGAGAAACGTTGTTGCCAATCCAAACTGATTAGGGTCTGCAAGTGAGGAAATCAAGGTTCCAATTGCACAAGGAAGTATTGAGGTCAAGGCCTTGAAGCTTATTGATTACTTTTGAGGGGATGATAGTATTGAATGTTAAGCTGTATTCGATAAAGAGCATCTTTGCTCTCCACATATCCAAGGTTGAGTAAAGAGCCAATGAAATGGTATCTGCTGTGGCTCTGTTGCTCTGGTAGGCAAATTGGAGTAGATCCAAGTCATTTCTCAAGGCAGGAGTTGATATGTTCCATCACCAACTTCTCAAAACTCTTTATCACTGTGAATGTAAGTGCTACTGGATGATAGTCATTGAGGCAGATTGGCACGTTCTTCTCAGGCACCGGCATAATTGAAGCCTGTTTGAAGCAGGTGGGTACCTCAGTCTGCCAAAGTGAGAGTGTAATGGTCTCAGTGAACACTCTAGCCAGAAGATCAGCACAGGTCTTTAGTACTCAGCCAGGTACCCCATCTGGGCTGGATGCTTTCTGTGTGTTCACCCCTGAAGGATGCTCTCATATTGGCCTCAGAGACTGAAATCACAGGGTCATCGGGGGGGCGGGTGTGGGAGTTCATGATGCTTCCTCCATGTTTTGACTGTGAAAGTAGGCATAGAAGGCAATGAACACATCTGGAATCGAAGCCTTGCTGTCACCTGTGTTACTTACTATCACTTTGTAAGAGGTGATAGCATTCAAGCCCTGCCGCAGCTGTCGAGCATCTTTTATTGATTTAAGTTTAATCCAGAATTACCACTTTGCCCGTGAGATATTGTACCTGGGCCTCTCGTAACTTTCTTGGTCACTAGTCTTGAATGCTTCTGATCCGGTCCGCAGCAGATTGTGTATTGTATATATCCCTCCTTGTGTGTGTGTGTGTGTGTGTGTGTGTGTGTGTGTGTGTGTGTGTGTGTGTGTCTTCTCTCTCTATATCTCCATCACTCTTTCTCCCTGTGTATCCCTCCATCTCCCTCGCTCCCTCCCTCTTTCTCTCTCTCTCTTTGTTTCCCTCTCTCTCCAAATCTGCCAACCTTTGTGGAACTTTAGAAAGGGGGAAGGGGGCAGGTGGTGGGGGTGAGAGGAGCTCCCAGTGGCCTTCTGGCTGGACCTGGTCAGTCACCGCATCAGTGATAAACGCTTGGGAAACATCAGTCCCATTTTGGGCTCTGGGTGCATCTATTCTGAATCCTCTTTAACAGGCACATTTCCTTAGAGGTAATGATCTCAGGGCCACACAGCCTTGTTATGAAGCATTGAACCCTCCAACAGTTCCAGCTCTGAATGGAAGTCACAGCTGAAAATGATGCAGGTGCCTGGGTACGAGTGGTGATGTGGTGTGGTTTGTAAGGTCTGGTTCAGTGGGTGGCCAGGTTGAGACAGGGTGGAGACGTTACCAGGATGTGTATTGTACTGAGGTTAGCATTGACCTTGTTAACTAGTAATTTTAAAGG
The DNA here is from genome assembly GCF_030028105.1 of Mobula birostris. Lineage (NCBI taxonomy): Eukaryota > Metazoa > Chordata > Chondrichthyes > Myliobatiformes > Myliobatidae > Mobula > Mobula birostris. Next base: position 92,826,773 of record NC_092383.1, on the reverse strand, counting down.
ATCACTTACAACAGAGACACCAGGGCTAACGTTGTCCAATGGCCCCGTTCGTGGTCACGATTGGTAGAAAGACTCAGAGCAGAGCCAATGAGGTTCTGCAGGGTGTGCAGAGCTGCACAGGCAGGGTATAAAAGGCCAAAGTCATCACTGAAGGGGTGAACAAGACTAACCACATCGCCCTGCATTGAGGCCCAGGAAAAAGGTAATACCAATCAAGATTCCTTCAATTGTTTCTGATAGTTGGTTGGATTGTCTCTGTGGTTCATTTTTATTCCCCCAGTCATGGTTTGGTTCATTGGTACAGACCCTCTCTTGATTGCCCTTGCTGGTGAAACTCTGTCCAAACTCATTGTCGTCTCAGAGCTAAAACTGCTCGATGTTTCTCTTAATGTGCGTTCAATGGTCGATGACACAAATCCATCACCAACTGAACACCGACATAATCTGCTTAGAACTGAGATTTTGGGAAGGAGGGGAAATCACATCATGCCCTCCAGCTGGGAGCCAATTTAGCATTTCAAAGGACAAGGATGTATCAATCCTAGTGTCATTTCGACGTGGCCATTTATAGACAGGGTGTTTTACATTGAATCTGCTCAGACTGTGTCGATGGGTGTCAATCGCCCTTACACCATGGAAACAGCTGAAACTTGCTGGATCTGACCAAGTGTTCAATGTAAGTTTGGACGAGAACATCAACAATCTTGGAGATAAATTTGATTTGCCTGACCCTGAATTCTGGACCTAACATGAAATGCATGATGATGAGATCAGTAGTGATGTACAAAGCAACGTATTTATCCCACAGTTAGATCAGCTCCACAACTAGGGAACATCAAACGGGGTCAACCTATGAGTTACATCAACCGACTGATCATTGGGATATGACATTGTAGTTGTACAAGACGTTAGTGAGATAGCAGTTGGCTGTTGGCGTAACCAGCACATTTCACTGTATGTTTTCATGAACGTGAAATCAGTGTTAGTTACCCTGTTACAGGAGAGACATCTCTATACTGGAAAGAATGCAGAGGATGTGCCAGAACGTGAGGGCATGACTTATAGGGCAGGGTAGGACTTCATTCTTTTGAATATAGGGGGTTGAGGAATGAACTCGCCTCTAATCCTCAACTAGACTAAACTAAAACTAAGACAAAGCATGAATACTTGTTTGCTTCTACCACGACGCAACTCATATGTCAGATTACCATAATAAACGTGCCACAAAATGCAATGCACACAGAAAATTAATATGTGGATCCTAGAGGACCTGGGGAACTGAGAATGGGGAAATGTTGAATAGGTTAAGACTTAATTGCCTGGAACATAGGAGAACAAGGAGAGATGTGATAGAAGTATACAAAATTACGAGGGGTAAGGATAGCATAAATGCAAGCAAGCTTTTTTCACTGAGGTTGGGTTAGACTAGAACTAGAGATCATCAATACGGGGCTACGGTAGGAAACTTTGTCACATGGTGTGAGCAGAATTATCTGCAGCTTAATGTGAAAAAGACTAAGGAGCTGGTGGTAGACCTGAGAAGAGCTAAGATACCGTTGACCCCTGTTTCCATCCAGGGAGTCAGTGTGGACATGGTGGAGGATTACAAATACCTGGGGATATGAATTGACAATAAACTGGACTGGTCAAAGAACACTGAGACTGTCTACAAGAAGGGTCAGAGCCGTCTCTATTTCCTGAGGAGACTGAGGTCCTTTAACATCTGTTGGACGATGCTGAGGATGTTCTACGAGTCTGTGGTGGCCAGTGTGATCATGTTTGCTGTTGTGTGCTGGGGCAGCAGGCTGAGGGTAGCAGACACCAACAGAATCAACAAACTCATTCGTAAGGCCAGTGATGTTGTGGGGATGGAACTGGACTCTCTGACGGTGGTGTCTGAAAAGAGGATGCTGTCCAAGTTGCATGCCATCTTGGACAGTGTCTCCCATCCACTACATAATGTACTGGGTGGACACAGGAGTACATTCAGCCAGAGACTCATTCCACCGAGATGCAGCACAGAGCATCATAGGAAGTCATTCCTGCCTGTGGCCATCAAACTTTACAACTCCTCCCTTGGAGGGTCAGACACCCTGAGCCAATAGGCTGGTCCTGGACTTATTTCCTGGCATAATTTACATATTATTATTTAATTATTTATGGTTTTATATTGCTATATCTATACTCTATTCTTGGTCGGTGCAACTGTAACGAAACCCAATTTCCCTCAGGATCAATAAAGTATGACTGTGACTATGAAAGTTGCTGCTCAAAGTAGCAGCACAAGTTGATGGGGTGGATCAGGAGGTGTATGGTGTGTTAGTCAGGGGATTGAGTTCGAGAGCGGCAATGTAACGTTGCAGCTCTATAAAATCCTGGTTAGATCACACTTGGAGTATTGTGTTCAGTTCTGGTCGCCTCATTACAGGAAGGACGTGGAAGCTTTAGGAGAGGGTACAGAGGAGACTTACTAGGATGCTGCCTGAATTAAGAGAGCGTCTCTATGAGGCATAGATCGAGTGGACAGCCGGGGGCATTTTCCCAGGGTGGAGAAGACAATACAAGGCAGCATAATTTTAAGGTGACTGGAAAATGTCGGAGGTAGTTTCTGTACACAGAGAGAGGTGGGTTTATGAAACATTCTGCCAGGGAGTGGTGGTAGAGGCAGATATATCAGGGCCATTTAAGAAAATTTTAGGTAGGATGAGAGAAAAATGGATGAGAGAAAAATGGATGGCTATGTGGGAGGAAAGGATTAGGCTGACTTTAGATTAGGTTAAAAGGTCGGCATGGCACCATGGGGTCATGTGCTGTAATATTCTTTGTTAAGGGTGAAATGTGAAACATTTTTAGGAGCACATGAGGGGGAACTTCACTCAGAATGTTGTGACAGTGTGGAAGTGGCCTATGCAGGTTTGATTTCAAGATTTAAAAGAAGTTTGGATAAATCTATGGATGGGAGAGGTACAGAGGGCTATGGTCCAGATGAGGAGATCCAACCTGGGGTCCAAGGATCCCTTGGTTAATGGTAGGGGTTCCATGGCATAAAAAATGTTGGGAATCCCTGGTCCAGATGAGCTCAGATTAATAGTTTGGCACAGGTTAGGGGCAGAAGGCCCTGTTCTATGCTCTGTGACTCTAAGGTGTCCCATTCTTTCCTCCACAGGAACATGTCACTCCAGAGATGGATAGGATTCATAGTCCTTGCCCAGATGGTCTGGGGATTCACTGGAACTGTACTAGCCGTGACAGAGCAGAAGAAAGGCGTGGTCATCAGAACACAGAAGGAAAGAGAATTGGCAGAGAAGACAAATCCTCTCAGGAGGAATGGAATGCCGACTAATGCCAAAGGGATTTATCAATGCTTACATGACGTAGGCTCATATGTGACTGTCTATGAACAGGTCACGGTGCCTCAGGGTGGGAGTGCAATATTATCCTGTAAATTTTGGCCAGCACGCTACCCCCTGTCATATACGAAGGCCGAGTGGAAAAAATGGGGGATGATCTTGGCCGAATATGATTCAAAGAAGGGAGTGGATTATCCCATGGGGATCGAGCGTATACGGTTCACACAAGCAAACGTGGCGGATGCTTTAGATGCCTCTCTGTTTATACAGGATATACAGAAGGCAGATACTGGGGAATATTTCTGTATTTGGTCCATGTTTCCTGGAGGCACTTGTACAGCAGAGACGCGGCTGAACGTGCATTAGCACAGTTGATCCCTGCACTCGCTGGATTCAGGGGGCGGAGAGCTGAGGGGACAGTCTCGGGGGTGGGGGGACACACATCTATGCAATTACACGTGTACATTAAACAACGGCTGCCATTACAAATGTGACCTACTTGGGAACCACCAATTTGAGGACAATTGTTATGTATTAGAGATATTGGAGAATACCGTGGAGTTCATGTTGAGGTTCAACCATGATTGCTTTTAGTGAGAGAACAGCCTTGCTGAGTCAGAGAACACAGAAACAGGCCCTTTGGCCCATTTATCCATGCTGAACTTATTCTGCCCAGTTCCATCCCTAACATTGTCTTCCATAGCCCTTCTATCCATGAATGCATCCAAACTTCTCTTAAATCTTGCAATCGAACCTGCATCCACCAGCTCTGCTAGCAGTTTGTTCCACACTCACACAACCTCTGAGTGAAGGCGATTCCCCGCAAGCTCCCTTTAAATATTTCACCTTTCATGCTTAATGCATAGAGTCATAGAAAAGTACAGTACAGAAACAAGGCTTTTGGCCCTTCTAGTCCATGCTGAGCCACTTAAACTGCCTACTCCCATCGACCTGCACCGGGACCATAGCCCTCCATACATCTACCATCTATGTATCTGTCCAGGGGAGGGAGGGAACGTCGACTCAGACCATGAGAGGCCTGCATCGGGCATTTTCATGCCTTACAAGACACAGATTGGAAGTCTGTGTGGGGCACCACTCCTCGCACAGACACTAGAGCAATGTGAGGTTAAGTACCTTGCTCAAGGACACAAACATGCTGTCACAGCTGAGGCTCGAACTAGCGACCTTCAGGTCACTAGACGAACGCCTTAACCACTTGGCCATGTGCCCAACCTTCTGTCCAAACTTCTCTCAAACATTGAAATCGAGCTCGCATGCACCACTTATGCTGGCAGCTTGTCCCACTGTTTCACCCTCTGAGTGAAGAAGTTTCCCTTAAACTTTTCATCTTTCATCCTTAACCTATGACCTCTGGTTGTCGTCCCATCAAAAGCCCGCTTGCACTTACCCTATCTATACCCCTCATAATTTTGTATATCTTTAACAAATTTCTTCTCAATCTTCTACATTCTAAGGAATAAAGTCCTAACCTATTCAATCATTCCTTATAACTCAGGTCCTCCAGTCCAGGCAACATCCGTGTAAATTTTCTCTGTACTCTTTTAACCTTACTTACATCTTTCCCATAGGTAGGTGATCAAATCTATGATCTCTGGTTCTAGTCTCACCCAACCTCAGTGGAAGAAGCCTGTTTGCATTTACCCTATCTATACCCTTCATAATTTGCATACCTCTGTCAAATCCTCCCCCATTCTCCTACACTCTGGGGAGTACCGTCCATATCTATACAGTCCTTCCCTATGACTCAAGTAAAGTCGTGCAGTGAAATCTTACACTTCTTCTTAAATCAGGATTCTTGAAGGAATCAATGAATCAATAAATGAATTGCCTGCAGGAAATGATAGAAATTAACAAGGTATCTTGAACTATGTGTGTGAGGGGGTGAGAAAGAGCTTTGTTTGCTGGCGTTGTTCTGCTGAATGTGCTATGTTGGCGTTGGAATGCATGGTGACACTTGCGGGCTGCCCCCAGCACATCTGTCACTTGTGCTGGCTGTTAATGCAAATGATGTATTTCCCTGTACGTTGCCTTTGGCTCGCAGTCAGGGTTTGAGGTTCTGCGGGAGGACAATACCAGTCGCTGCTAAACAGTCCGTCCAAGTGAGGTGGGAATTTGCGGGCAAATCCTCTGCCTTTGTTCATTACACCCAGATCTGCCGGTGTGACCTCTTCTATGTTGGTGACACCAGGTACCGACTGGATGACTTCTTTGTCGAACACCTCCACTCTGCCCTTCGTGACCATCTGGAGCTCCTATTTACCAGCATTTGACTCCCATCTCCTTTCCCACACCAACCAGTCTGTCCCCTGTCTCCTCCACGGCCAAGGTCGTGGGTAAACACATACTAAATCAGGGGCTCCAGCCTGGGGCACACAGACCTCTCGGTTAATGGTAGGGGTCCATGGCATAAAAAAGGTTGAAAATCAGCCGGGTCTTATAGTCCTCTGGGTAGATTATAACCCAATGGAGTGAACATTTAATTCTTCAACCTTCAGTAACCTGCTCCCCCTCTGCCCCTTTTCGCTATCCTCAAAGTTCAAAGTATGTTTATATTCAAAGTATGTACTCTTTAAACAATCTTGAGATTCGTCTTCTTACAGGCAGCCACAAAACAAAGACACCCAATAGTACCATTTCAACAAAAGAAGACCGTCAAATACCCAATGTGTGGAAAGAAAACCAAATAGTGCCAAAAATAAAAGTCAGCAAATAACATTCAGACCTGAAGTTCACGAAGTCCTGTGAGTCTACTGAAGCCCATTGCAGGCCACAGTCTCAGTTCAGTTCAGAGGCACAGTTCCTGATCTGTCCATTTCCTTCTATACCCACTTGAGCCCCCGTCATCCTGTTCCTTTACTGTCCCCCACATACTCAATCTGTCCATCACCCACACACCCCTCCCACTGGGTCCCCTCTCCCCACTGTTCCCATCTGTCTGTCACCCCCACACTCCTCCCACTGGGTCCCCTCCCCCCACTGTTCCCATCTGTCCATCGCCCCCACACTCCTCCCACTGGGTCCCCGCCCCCCACTGTCCCCATCTGTCCGTCGCCCACACACTCCTCCCACTGGGTCCCCTCCCCCCACTGTTCCCATCTGTCCATCGCCCCCACACTTCTCCCACTGGGTCCCCTCCCCCCACTGTTCCCACCTGTCCGTCACCCCCACACTCCTCCCACTGGGTCCCCTCCCCCCACTGTTCCCATCCGTCCATCACCCACACACTCCTCCCACTGGGTCCCCTCCCCCCACTGTTCCCATCTGTCCGTCGCCCACACACTCCTCCCACTGGGTCCCCTCCCCCCACTGTTCCCACCTGTCCGTCACCCCACACTCCTCCCACTGGGTCCCCTCCCCCCACTGTTCCCACCTGTCCGTCACCCACACACTCCTCCCACTGGGTCCCCTCCCCCCACTGTTCCCACCTGTCCGTCACCCCCACACTCCTCCCACTGGGTCCCCTCCCCCCACTGTTCCCACCTGTCTGTCACCCACACACTCTTCCCACTGGGTCCCCTCCCCCCACTGTTCCCACCTGTCCGTCACCCACACACACCCCTCCCACTGGGTCCCCTCCCCCCACTGTTCCCATCTGTCCATCACACACACACTCCTCCCACTGGGTCCCCTCCCCCCACTGTTCCCATCTGTCTGTCACCCACACACTCCTCCCACTGGGTCCCCTCCCCCCACTGTTCCCACCTGTCCATCACCCACACACTCCTCCCACTGGGTCCCCTCCCCCCCACTGTTCCCATCTGTCCATCACCCACACACTCCTCCCACTGGGTCCCCTCCCCCCACTGTTCCCATCTGTCTGTCACCCACACACTCCTCCCACTGGGTCCCCTCCCCCCACTGTTCCCATCCATCCATCCATCGCCCCCACACCCCTCCCACTGGGTCCAATCCCCTCACTGTTCCCATCTGTCCATCACCCACACACCCCTCCCACTGGGTCCCCTCCCCCCACTGTTCCCACCTGTCCATCACCCACACACTCCTCCCACTGGGTCCCCTCCCCCCCACTGTTCCCACCTGTCCATCACCCACACACTCCTCCCACTGGGTCCCCTCCCCCCCACTGTTCCCACCTGTCCATCACCCACACACTCCTCCCACTGGGTCCCCTCCCCCCCACTGTTCCCACCTGTCCATCACCCACACACTCCTCCCACTGGGTCCCCTCCCCCCCACTGTTCCCACCTGTCCGTCACCCACACACCCCTCCCACTGGGTCCCCTCCCCCCACTGTTCCCATCTGTCCATCACACACACACTCCTCCCACTGGGTCCCCTCCCCCCACTGTTCCCATCTGTCTGTCACCCACACACTCCTCCCACTGGGTCCCCTCCCCCCACTGTTCCCACCTGTCCATCACCCACACACTCCTCCCACTGGGTCCCCTCCCCCCCACTGTTCCCATCTGTCCATCACCCACACACTCCTCCCACTGGGTCCCCTCCCCCCACTGTTCCCATCTGTCTGTCACCCACACACTCCTCCCACTGGGTCCCCTCCCCCCACTGTTCCCATCCATCCATCCATCGCCCCCACACCCCTCCCACTGGGTCCAATCCCCTCACTGTTCCCATCTGTCCATCACCCACACACCCCTCCCACTGGGTCCCCTCCCCCCACTGTTCCCACCTGTCCATCACCCACACACTCCTCCCACTGGGTCCCCTCCCCCCCACTGTTCCCACCTGTCCATCACCCACACACTCCTCCCACTGGGTCCCCTCCCCCCCACTGTTCCCACCTGTCCATCACCCACACACTCCTCCCACTGGGTCCCCTCCCCCCCACTGTTCCCACCTGTCCATCACCCACACACTCCTCCCACTGGGTCCCCTCCCCCCCACTGTTCCCATCTGTCCATCACCCACACACCCCTCCCACTGGGTCCCCTCCCCCCACTGTTCCCATCTGTCTGTCACCCACACACTCCTCCCACTGGGTCCCCTCCCCCCACTGTTCCCATCTGTCCATCACCCACACACTCCTCCCACTGGGTCCCCTCCCCCCCACTGTTCCCACCTGTCCATCAGCCACACACTCCTCATTCGCACATCTTGCCTGAGTCTCTACCTGCTGTAATTTGATTATTAACCTCTCATATGGTACCTTGTCAAAAGCCTTCTGAAAGTCCAAGTAAATGATATCAACTGCTATATTGGCCTACGTATGTATTTTTGATTTTTTATGTATTTAGAAAGTGAGGTCCTGCTTCCGCTGAAAAAGGTGGAAGTTAATAAATCTCTTGGGCCGGACAACATACAAGGAGAAGATGGCGGTGCGACGCAGTGCGCGCGGCTGTTCCGAATGAATATCGGTATGTGTAACTAGGGGTAACGTGCACAATCCGGATTTGATGGGGACAGCTGTGAAAGCGCAGAGGAACACCTGGAGCAACTTCTGAAATGTCTGCTTCGCTGCCACTGCTACTATGCGATCGAGAATCTCCGGAGATGTAGGCCCCAAATCCTCGGCTTTGCATATCGCTGGTTGCCGGGGCCGGGGTCAAAACACTCGGCAGAGATGGTGCTCGGTGCATCAGTGTCGGGAGGTGGTCGGAGGCTCGGAGTTTTTCGGATGGATTCGGAGTCGGACTGTGGTCGGATGCTTCCGGGATGCTGCATCGGCAAGTTGGCAGCGCTGGGGCTTTGCTGTCTGCGTGAGATGATGGGACTTTGAGAGACTCTGAGACTTCTACTGTGCCATGGTCTGTTCTTATCAAATTACGGTATTGCTTTGCACTGTTGTAACTATATGTTATAATTATGTGGTTTTTTGTTAGTTTTTAAGTCGGTTTGTCATGTGTTTTCGTGATATCATTCTGGAAAAACATTTTTATTATTTCTTAATACATGCATTACTAAATGACAATAAAAGGGGACTGTGTGTCCTCATAATCATGATAATATTGTTATCATAAATTTTAGTTGCCTCTTTATAGAACACCAGAAGATTAATAAAACACAATTTTCCCTTTCTGAACCCAAGCCAGCTTTCTGCTGACATGCCTGTTCTTATCATCTGCTTTTCCATTTCATTTCTTTATTAATATTTCCATTATTTTACCTATGATACACACTAAGCTTACTGGTCTATAGTTAACAGAGTCAGTGCGGTCACCCTCCTTATATACTGGGACAACGTTAGCCCATTTCCAGTCCTTAGGGATTCACCAGTCTTCACTAACTTTAGAAAGATACATGTCAGGGGTTTATATATATAATCACAGACCTCTTTAAGTACCCTTGGATGTATGTTGTCTGGCCCAAGAAATTTATTAACTTCCACCCTTTTCAGCTGAAGCAAGACCTCACTTTCTAAATACGTAAAAAATCAAAAATACATACTAAGGCCAGCAGATTCAAGAAGATAAATGCCAAGAAACACTCCAACACATGACAGGATCCTGCAGCAGTTTAACTCAATCTGATTACTTATATAGGCACAATCAAGTGGCAAACGTCATTCACCAAAATCCTGCTTTAAAATACAAACTCATAAAAGACACCATAAATACAAGCCTGATCCAGATTTAGAGTCAGAGTCCTACAATTATATTACAACTGATCCATTGTTATGGATAGGACAATCCATGATAATTGTCTGGATATAATAATACAGGATAAACAAGCAAGAACAACCTATATTGACGTGCTATATTGGCACTGGAAGCGTACTGACACTTGCAGGCTGCCCAGCACAATCCTCGGACATCGTAGGTTGCTGACACAAATGGCACATTTCACTGTATGTTTTGATGTTTTGGTGTACATGTGACAAATGAATCTAATCTAGTCTATCATGAGGTTGGGCAAGCTATTGGAGAAAACATTCATAAGGATGGTAAATATTATTTATGAATTGATCAACAATGGATTTATTGGAGGAAGGTATGGTCTGATAACTCCTATAACTCTTAGAACAAGACATAACTCTTTGAAAAGGATACGATAAAGAATGTTCTCAGCCTTTGAAAATGGGCACAATTTACTTTAAATCACGTCTCATGGTGACCTGGTTGCTTTTACTGTTCTTCTCTACACAGAGAAGGAATTATCTGCGGCAACACACACAAAGTGCTGGAAGAGCTCAGCAGCCAGGCAGAATCTATGGTGGAGAACACACAGTTGAAGGCTGGGGGCCAAGAGCCTTCAGAAGGACTTCCCCAGATGTTGCCTGTCCTGCTGAGCTCCTCCAGCACTTTTGCGTGCGTTGAGTGCAATGCTCTGGATTTCCAGCATCTGCAGAATCTCTTGTGTTTAGAAATTGTCGACATTTTGGGTCAAAACTTTGGATCAAAAACCAAAACATCGGCAATTTGAGAAGTGATCCTAGCCCCCGTGCAATTTAGACTAATCCAGGGATCGGAGGGTCACATCTGGATCATCAGTGCAAGTCTTTTGAGGACTACTCTTCCCCTACATTACAAGTCTCACGCTATGGACTCAGAGCGAAAAATATTGGCCAAGTGAAAGTCTACGCAAGGTCAGTAAACCTTGAGTAACATTCAATCTGTAAATCTTCCAGGACGCCGATAAACACCCGAGAATTCAGGTATCTGTGTGATGTGCCAACAAGCTAAGAACCACTTTATGTTAGAATTTAATTCATTCAAGTAGCATTTAGCCTTCTGTTATTTTAATGAGCTAGTTAATCTGTATTTAAATAGGTCACATTGTCCTTCAGGAGCACTAAAATAGCAATCTAGAATACCACAGTTTCTGGATAAAAGCAGACAAGGCCTGAATTTGGTCTTCAGATTACCAGGAGAAAGTGTGTTCAGTTTTTGACCCATAAAGTTATAACACTGCCAGTCCTGATGAAGGGTCTCAGCCTGAAACATTGACTGTACTCTTTTCCATAGATGCTGCCTGGCCTGCCGAGTTCCTTCAGCATTTTGGGTGTGCTGTTCGGATTTCCAGCATCTGCAGATTTTCTCTTGTTTGTGATTGGAAAACTAGCAAGGTTTGCTATTTATCCCGGCCAATCTTCAATGTCCTTTTTCTGCACGAACCCCACACCCATTCCTTCCTTTAACATGTCAAAATCAATCCATCTCTGTTCAAGGAAACTCAATGATCAAACCTCCACAGAGTCCAGGGGTCTGAATGCCAACCACTTGCCAATAATGCAAGATATTGCTCCCTATCAAGTGGCCGACTGCTCATTCTGGGATGGTGAATCTTGGTTCTGGACCTCTCAGTTGGGCAAATACTCTCTCTGCATCTGCCTAGTAGCTTTGCAAGTTTCAACAGGATCATTCTTTGAAACTTTAGAGAACATAGTTACAATTGGAACTATTGTATTAATACATTTATAGATACTGTACAATATTATTCAGTACTAATACTGAAAACCTACCATTACTGGAAACAGAATCTCTCTGATCTTAGGTAAGGAGATCAGAACTATGCACAATACTCTAGGTGGGATCACGTCAACACCCTAAGTGATTGCTAATTTCTTTAATTTTTATTTATTTCTGTCTCTGGTCATTGGCACAACCAGTTAGGATAATCTCCACTGTGCATAAATGTTTGTTGCACCTCTGACAATGGTTGTCATGGGCAAGATGGGCTGAAGGGCATGTTCTGTATGATTCTACAATCCATACTATGAGCTTAGGCCCAATATCCATGATACCAAAGACTGCATCCTTGGTGTAAACATGCTTGTTACAAAAATTATGATGAGCTTGTTCTCTAGAACTTGAACCCCAGTCTCCAGGTACTTATTCAGGGTCTGAGGATCAATGGACCAACTGGGGTGCACATGTGGGAAGTAGCAGGTAGTATCAATTCATTTCAATTTCACTGCCCATTCCTATTCCGGCATGCCAGTCCATGGCCTTCTGTACTGCCACAATGAGCCAACTCTTTGGCTGGAGGAACAACACCTCAGATTCCATCTGGGTAGACTCCAACCTGGTGGAATGAACATTGGTTTTTCTTACTTCTGGTAATTTCTTCCCCCTCCCCCCTCCCCCTTCTCTCTTTTCCCATTTTCCATTCTGGTCCTCTCTCATCCCTTCTCTTCTCCTCACCTGCCCATCACATCTCTCTGGTGCCATTCCTTCTTCCCTTTTTTCCCACGGTCAACTTTCCTCTCCTATCAAATTTCTTCTTCTTCAGCCCTTTATCTCTTTCACCTGCCCTCTTCCAGCTTCTTCATCCTCACCCACCACCCACCTTCCCCCTCACCTCACCTGGTCTGACCTATCACCTGCCAGCTTGTACTCTTTTCCCTCCCTCACTTTCTTAGTTTTGGTGTCTCACCCCCCCCCCCTTCACTTCCAGTCTTGCTGAAGGTCTCAGCTCGAAATGTTGACTGTTTATGCCTCTCTGTAGATGCTGCCTAACCTGCTGATTTCCTCCAGCATTTTGTGTGTGAATCTCATCATGCCTTCCCTCTTCCCTTTTTACCCTTTCCAAAGGAAGTTTATTCAGTGGTTATAGTATACAGGAATGCAATATTACAGTGTGTTGGTGCGTGGCCAAGTGGTTAATGTGTTTGTCTAGTGATCTGAAGGTCGCTAGTTCGATCCTTGGCTGAGGCAGTGTGTTGTGTCCTTGAGCAAGGCACTTAACCACACATTGCTCTGCGACGACATTAGTGCCAAGCTGTATGGGTCCTAATGCCTTTCCCTTGGAGAGTGACGTGGAGAGGGGAGACTTGCAGCATGGGCAACTGCTGGTCTTCCATATAACCTTGCCCAGGCCTGCGCCCTGGAAACCCTCCAAGGCGCAAATCCATGGTCTCATGAGACTAATGATGCTTATAAAATATTACAGTACTTCATAATCGCACTATTTACAATTTCAACTTATATAACATGGCCATCATTATCCAGAATGCATAACAGCCCACTGGATTGTGTGGCTAAGCACAGTTCCAATGTCATGTTCAAGTTTGCTGACAACACCACTGTCATATGCCAAATCAGAGGTGGTGATGAATCAGCACATAGGAGGGAGATTGAAAATCTGGCTGAGTGGTGCCACAACAACAACTTCTCACTCAATGTCAGCAAGACCGAGGAGCTGATTATTGACTTCACTAGGAGGAAACCGTTGGTCCATGAGACAGTCCTCACTGGGGGATCAGAGGTGGAGAGGGTCAGCAACTTTAAATTCCTCAGTGTTATTATTTCGAAGGTCCTGTTCTAGGACCAACACGTCAAGTGTCATTACAAAGAAAGCACAGCAATGCCTCTACTTCCTTAGGAGTTTGTGAAGATTTGGCATGACATCTAAAACTCTGACAAACTTCTATAGATGTGCAGTGGAGAGTATATTGACTGGCTGCATCACAGCCTGGCATGGAAAGCCCTCTCCATCACTGAGCGTATTGCATGAGACATTGTGACAGGAAGACAGCATCCATCACCACCACCCAGGACAGGCTCTCTTCTCACTGCTGTCACCAGGGAGAAGATACAGGAGCCTTGGGGCTCACACCACCAGGTTCAGGAGCAGTCATTACCCCTCGATCATCAGACTCCTGAACCAGAGGGCATAACTTCACTCAACTTCATTTCATTATTAAAATATTCCCACAACCCATGGACTCACTTTCAAGGACTCTTCATCTCATATTCTCAATATCTATTTATTATTATTATTTCTTTCTTTTGGTATTTACATAGCTTGTTGTCTTTTGTACACTGGTTGAAGGCCCAAGTTGGTGTGGTCTTTCATTGATTCCATTATGGTATTATCCTATTTTGGGTTATTGAGTATGCCTGCAAGAAAATGAACCTGAGGGTTGTATATGGTGACATATATGTACTTTGATAATAAATTTACTTTGGACTTTGAAGTTTGAAATCTCCTATTGTAGCCCTAAACAACCTGCACTCCTTCTGTAGCGATAAGGCACATAGGCACAAATGTAATCCCAGGAAAGGGACAGGCAGTCGGCTTGGGAAGAACCCCCATCTGCCCGATGCCTAGACCCATGAATAGTTGTCTTTTCCTTCACTCTCTAGAATAATCCATTGTTACGTTTGTCCCCGCGGCAACATGAACAAAAGGTTTGAATGTGGAAAGTGCAATTCATGACCCACGGAGTTGGGCGGTCAGCGACGTGCAACCACGGCAGTAATGTCAGAAGCACACAGACCAGTTTTATGCACAGCAAGATGCTGCAGTCAACAATGTCATTACAGAGACACTGGAGGTGGCAGATGCTGGAATATGGAGCAACAGACAATGGGCTGCTGGAACTCAGCCTCTCCATAAGACACAGGAGCAGAATCAGAGCATTCAGCCCATCAAGTTTGTTCCACCATTCCATCATGATTTATTAACCCTCTCAACCCCATTCTTCTGCCTTATCCCCATAACCTTTGACACCCTGACTAATCAAGAACCTATCAGCTTCTGCTTTAAATACACCCAGTGACCTGGCCTCCACAGCTGCCTGTGGCAAAGAATTCCTCAGATTTGCCACCTTCTAGCTAAAGAAATTCCTCCTCATCTCTGTTTTAAAGGGACACCCTTCTATCCTGAGGCTGTGCCCTCTGGACCTAGACTCCCCCACCATTGGTCAAGCAGCGTCTGTGGAGGAAAGGAAATTGTCAACATTTTGACTTGAGACCCTGCGTCAGGACCCATTCCTTTCCTCCAACAAATTCTGCTTGACCTAGTGTAATACAGCATAGAGACAGGCCCTTCAGACCATCTGGGCCATGCTGACCACACCATCCTCCCCGCTGGTCAGAGTTCCACGAGTTTGGTCAATAAGTCTCCAAGCTCCCCCCTTCACCTCCACCTGTTTGTCCGAATGCCTCTTAAATGTTGCAGTTGTACCTACCTTGATACTTCCTCCAGCAGCTCATCCCAAGTACTGACTACCCTCTGTGTGGAAAAAGAAATTAAAGAGATAACGAGAGAGAAAGGTTTATTTGTCACGTGCACATTGAAACATTGAAACATACAGTGAAATATGCTGCTCGCCTTAACGATCAACGCAGTCTGAGAACGTGCTGGGGGCAGCCTGCAAGTGTTGCCACGCTTCCCACACCGATGTAGCCTGCCCACAACTCACTAACCCTAACCCATGTGTCTTTGGAACATGAGAGGAAACGGGAGCACCTGGAGAATGTACAAACTCCTTACAGACAGCTACGGGAGTTGAATCTCGGGTGTTGGCACCGTGAAGCGTTATGCTACTGTACTGTCCCGCTCAGTTACCTCATTGGAAAATTCCACTAAATAGGACAGAGTCACCCTTAACAAAGTCACACTGACTAACTCAGATAAATCCCTACATTGCCATGTCTACATAATTTTGGACCTTGATTTTAATTTCCAATAACTTTGCCCAGAAGTATTTGCAGTAATTTATCACCCTGATCACGATGTGCGTGTTCTTTCAACTTTAAATCACATTCCATTTCAATGACTTTTTTCCATTTTACGGAAATATATTTGGCTCCTTATCAGATTTGTACGTGGTCTCAAGGAGTAGATCCAGATGGTCTTTGAAATTTGTTTTATGACAATTATACTGAGCATCAGGAGGTCCAAGCCAAATACAGTATAGCCACGTTCCAGATCAGCAGATCTTACTTCATACTTAGTTTCCCTCCAGAAACAGACTCATACTCACCCCTGCCTGGCACCAGATAACATGTGGGACTTTTAGGTCACAGAGTCTCAGAGAGATATGGTGGAGAAACAGGCCTTTCGGCCCATTGAGTCTATGCACTCATTCTCTACTCATCTGAATTCTTATTTTCTCCGCATTCCCACAAACTCCCCTGTCATGACGAAGCAGTCACAGGATTGATAAGTGAGACAGAAGACACTGATTATGGATAAGCACATGAAACACTTATTTGCAGACAAACAGCAAAATAACCAAATCAAAGGTCGAAGTCTCCCCAAGTTATAAAAACTACTATGCTAAACATTCAGTAACACTTCAAACTCAAGAGGTAATTCATTAAGTCTCCCCATGTTACACAGCTACAAAACTAAACAATTAACAGATACTTAGCTAAGTGTGCGGGTGGGTCCTCCTGTATCTGTAGCATACTTTCTCAATGGTTCTTCAGCGCTAGTCACGACCTCAGTGTGAAGATGAGCCCCTGGAAACAAGGACAGACAGCCAGACTCTAGCATGTGCTATTCTTATACCACTGAGGTGCCCGGAACTGGACATTGGTGCCGTGGCACACAAAGCAACCCGAGGGAAAGGGCTGCTGCATCCTTTGAATGGGTCAATCGATGACGGACACAGTGGAAGCAGCAAGTAAACTAACCTGTTACATTCCCTCCCCCCAGATTCCACCTCCTCCCCCACACACTGTGGTCAGTTTAGAGCTCCCATTTAGCCCACTGAGCCACGTGTCTTTAGAATGTGGCAGTAAACCAGGTTACCCAGGGGAAACCCACTTGGTCACAGGGAAGAACATGCAAACTCCACAGAGACAGCAGCAGAGGTCAGGGATGAACTTGGCTCCCTGATGCTTGGAGGTAGTTACGCGCTGCAGGATGCTGCCCAGCGTCTGCGGATCTGTCAGAGACTGGAGGCTGAAGACATCTTGTCCTGGGATTAGAGGACTGTGTATGTGTGTGTGTGTGTGCGTGTATGTGTGTGTCTGCGTGGATGGGGAGCCCTGCCACAGTAGAGTAGCGCCCATCTTCAAGGGCCCTCGCCAACCAGGCCATGCTCTCATCTCACTACTGCGATCAGGCAGGTAGTACAGAAGCCTCAGGTACGGCACACCACAACACATGTACAGTGAAACGGGACGAGTTACACCCCACAACACATGTACAGAGAAACGGGTCGAGTTACACCCCACAACACATGTACAGAGAAACGGGACGAGTAACACCCCACAACACGTATACAGAGAAACAGGACGAGTTACACCCCACAACACATGTACAGAGAAATGGGACGAGTTACACCCCACAACACATGTACAGAGAAATGGGACGAGTTACACCCCACAACACATGTACAGAGACGGGACGAGTTACACCTCACAACACATGTACAGAGATGGGACGAGTTACACCCCACAACACGTACACAGAGAGACAGGACAAGTTACACCTCACAACACATACACAGAGAGATGGGACGAGTAACACCTCACAACACATACACAGAGAGATGGGACGAGTTACATCCCACAACACATACACAGAGAGAAGGGATGAGTTACACCCCACAACACATACACAGAGAGACGGGACGAGTTACACCCCACAACACAGATACAGAGAGTGGAGATGAGTTACACCCCACAGCACGTACACAGAGAAACGGACGAGTTACACCCCACAACACATACACAGAGAGATGGAACGAGTTACACCCCACAACACATACACAGAGAGATGGAACGAGTTACACCCCACAACACAGATACAGAGAGTGGAGACGAGTTACACCCCACAACACATGTACAGAGAGACGGGACGAGTTACACCCCACAACACATACACAGAGACGGGACGAGTTACACCCCACAACACATACACAGAGAGTGGAGACGAGTTACACCCCACAACACAGATACAGAGAGACGGGACGAGTTACACCCCACAACACAGATACAGAGAGTGGAGACGAGTTACACCCCACAACACGTACACAGAGAGACGGGACGAGTTACACCCCACAACACAGATACAGAGAGTGGAGACGAGTTACACCCCACAACACGTACACAGAGAGACAGGACGAGTTACACCCCACAACACAGATACAGAGAGACAGGACGAGTTACACCCCACAACACAGATACAGAGAGTGGAGACGAGTTACACCCCACAACACATACACAGAGAGAAGGGATGAGTTACACCCCACAACACATGTACAGAGAGACGGGACGAGTTACACCCCACAACACATACACAGAGAGACGGGACGAGTTACACCCCACAACACAGATACAGAGAGTGGAGATGAGTTACACTCCACAACACGTACACAGAGAAACGGACGAGTTACACCCCACAACACATACACAGAGACGGGACGAGTTACACCCCACAACACAGATAGAGAGAGACGGGACGAGTTACACCCCACAACACATACACAGAGAGATGGAACGAGTTACACCCCACAACACAGATACAGAGAGTGGAGACGAGTTACACCCCACAACACATGTACAGAGAGACGGGACGAGTTACACCCCACAACACATACACAGAGAGACGGGACGAGTTACACCTCACAACACATGTACAGAGAGTGGACGAGTTACACCCCACAACACAGATAGAGAGAGACGGGACGAGTAACACCCCACAACACATACACAGAGAGATGGGACGAGTTACACCCCACAACACATACACAGAGAGATGGAACGAGTTACACCCCACAACACATACACAGAGAGATGGGACGAGTTACACCCCACAACACATACACAGAGAGAAGGGATGAGTTACACCCCACAACACATGTACAGAGAGACGGGACGAGTTACACCCCACAACACATACACAGAGAGATGGGACGAGTTACACCCCACAACACATACACAGAGAGACAGGACGAGTTACACCTCACAACACATATACAGAGAGACGGGATGAGTCACACCCCACAACACATACACAGAGAGACGGGACGAGTTACACCCCACAACACAGATACAGAGAGTGGAGATGAGTTACACCCCACAGCACGTATACAGAGAGACGGGACGAGTTACACCCCACAACACATGTACAGAGAGTGGAGACGAGTTACACCCCACAACACATGTACAGAGAGACGGGACGAGTTACACCCCACAACACATACACAGAGAGATGGAACGAGTTACACCCCACAACACATACACAGAGAGATGGAACGAGTTACACCCCACAACACAGATACAGAGAGTGGAGACGAGTTACACCCCACAACACATGTACAGAGAGACGGGACGAGTTACACCCCACAACACATACACAGAGAGATGGAACGAGTTACACCCCACAACACATACACAGAGAGATGGAACGAGTTACACCCCACAACACAGATACAGAGAGTGGAGACGAGTTACACCCCACAACACATGTACAGAGAGACGGGACGAGTTACACCCCACAACACATACACAGAGACGGGACGAGTTACACCCCACAACACATACACAGAGAGTGGAGACGAGTTACACCCCACAACACAGATACAGAGAGACGGGACGAGTTACACCCCACAACACAGATACAGAGAGTGGAGACGAGTTACACCCCACAACACGTACACAGAGAGACGGGACGAGTTACACCCCACAACACAGATACAGAGAGTGGAGACGAGTTACACCCCACAACACGTACACAGAGAGACAGGACGAGTTACACCCCACAACACAGATACAGAGAGACAGGACGAGTTACACCCCACAACACAGATACAGAGAGTGGAGACGAGTTACACCCCACAACACATACACAGAGAGAAGGGATGAGTTACACCCCACAACACATGTACAGAGAGACGGGACGAGTTACACCCCACAACACATACACAGAGAGACGGGACGAGTTACACCCCACAACACAGATACAGAGAGTGGAGATGAGTTACACTCCACAACACGTACACAGAGAAACGGACGAGTTACACCCCACAACACATACACAGAGACGGGACGAGTTACACCCCACAACACAGATAGAGAGAGACGGGACGAGTTACACCCCACAACACATACACAGAGAGATGGAACGAGTTACACCCCACAACACAGATACAGAGAGTGGAGACGAGTTACACCCCACAACACATGTACAGAGAGACGGGACGAGTTACACCCCACAACACATACACAGAGAGACGGGACGAGTTACACCTCACAACACATGTACAGAGAGTGGACGAGTTACACCCCACAACACAGATAGAGAGAGACGGGACGAGTAACACCCCACAACACATACACAGAGAGATGGGACGAGTTACACCCCACAACACATACACAGAGAGATGGAACGAGTTACACCCCACAACACATACACAGAGAGATGGGACGAGTTACACCCCACAACACATACACAGAGAGAAGGGATGAGTTACACCCCACAACACATACACAGAGAGACGGGACGAGTTACACCCCACAACACATACACAGAGAGATGGGACGAGTTACACCCCACAACACATACACAGAGAGACAGGACGAGTTACACCTCACAACACATATACAGAGAGACGGGATGAGTCACACCCCACAACACATACACAGAGAGACGGGACGAGTTACACCCCACAACACATGTACAGAGAGTGGAGACGAGTTACACCCCACAACACATGTACAGAGACGGGACGAGTTACACCCCACAACACAGATAGAGAGAGACGGGACGAGTAACACCCCACAACACATACACAGAGAGATGGGACGAGTTACAC
Organism: Mobula birostris; assembly: GCF_030028105.1. Classification (NCBI taxonomy): domain Eukaryota; kingdom Metazoa; phylum Chordata; class Chondrichthyes; order Myliobatiformes; family Myliobatidae; genus Mobula; species Mobula birostris. Next base: position 92,805,983 of record NC_092383.1, on the reverse strand, counting down.
CCCACAACACATACACAGAGAGAAGGGATGAGTTACACCCCACAACACATACACAGAGAGAAGGGATGAGTTACACCCCACAACACATACACAGAGAGACGGGACGAGTTACACCCCACAACACATGTACAGAGAAACGGGTCGAGTTACACCCCACAACACATGTACAGAGAAACGGGACGAGTAACACCCCACAACACGTATACAGAGAAACAGGACGAGTTACACCCCACAACACATGTACAGAGAAATGGGACGAGTTACACCCCACAACACATGTACAGAGAAATGGGACGAGTTACACCCCACAACACATGTACAGAGACGGGACGAGTTACACCTCACAACACATGTACAGAGATGGGACGAGTTACACCCCACAACACGTACACAGAGAGACAGGACAAGTTACACCTCACAACACATACACAGAGAGATGGGACGAGTAACACCTCACAACACATACACAGAGAGATGGGACGAGTTACATCCCACAACACATACACAGAGAGAAGGGATGAGTTACACCCCACAACACATACACAGAGAGACGGGACGAGTTACACCCCACAACACAGATACAGAGAGTGGAGATGAGTTACACCCCACAGCACGTACACAGAGAAACGGACGAGTTACACCCCACAACACATACACAGAGAGATGGAACGAGTTACACCCCACAACACATACACAGAGAGATGGAACGAGTTACACCCCACAACACAGATACAGAGAGTGGAGACGAGTTACACCCCACAACACATGTACAGAGAGACGGGACGAGTTACACCCCACAACACATACACAGAGACGGGACGAGTTACACCCCACAACACATACACAGAGAGTGGAGACGAGTTACACCCCACAACACAGATACAGAGAGACGGGACGAGTTACACCCCACAACACAGATACAGAGAGTGGAGACGAGTTACACCCCACAACACGTACACAGAGAGACGGGACGAGTTACACCCCACAACACAGATACAGAGAGTGGAGACGAGTTACACCCCACAACACGTACACAGAGAGACAGGACGAGTTACACCCCACAACACAGATACAGAGAGACAGGACGAGTTACACCCCACAACACAGATACAGAGAGTGGAGACGAGTTACACCCCACAACACATACACAGAGAGAAGGGATGAGTTACACCCCACAACACATGTACAGAGAGACGGGACGAGTTACACCCCACAACACATACACAGAGAGACGGGACGAGTTACACCCCACAACACAGATACAGAGAGTGGAGATGAGTTACACTCCACAACACGTACACAGAGAAACGGACGAGTTACACCCCACAACACATACACAGAGACGGGACGAGTTACACCCCACAACACAGATAGAGAGAGACGGGACGAGTTACACCCCACAACACATACACAGAGAGATGGAACGAGTTACACCCCACAACACAGATACAGAGAGTGGAGACGAGTTACACCCCACAACACATGTACAGAGAGACGGGACGAGTTACACCCCACAACACATACACAGAGAGACGGGACGAGTTACACCTCACAACACATGTACAGAGAGTGGACGAGTTACACCCCACAACACAGATAGAGAGAGACGGGACGAGTAACACCCCACAACACATACACAGAGAGATGGGACGAGTTACACCCCACAACACATACACAGAGAGATGGAACGAGTTACACCCCACAACACATACACAGAGAGATGGAACGAGTTACACCCCACAACACATACACAGAGAGATGGGACGAGTTACACCCCACAACACATACACAGAGAGAAGGGATGAGTTACACCCCACAACACATGTACAGAGAGACGGGACGAGTTACACCCCACAACACATACACAGAGAGATGGGACGAGTTACACCCCACAACACATACACAGAGAGACAGGACGAGTTACACCTCACAACACATATACAGAGAGACGGGATGAGTCACACCCCACAACACATACACAGAGAGACGGGACGAGTTACACCCCACAACACAGATACAGAGAGTGGAGATGAGTTACACCCCACAGCACGTATACAGAGAGACGGGACGAGTTACACCCCACAACACATGTACAGAGAGTGGAGACGAGTTACACCCCACAACACATGTACAGAGAGACGGGACGAGTTACACCCCACAACACATACACAGAGAGATGGAACGAGTTACACCCCACAACACATACACAGAGAGATGGAACGAGTTACACCCCACAACACAGATACAGAGAGTGGAGACGAGTTACACCCCACAACACATGTACAGAGAGACGGGACGAGTTACACCCCACAACACATACACAGAGAGATGGAACGAGTTACACCCCACAACACATACACAGAGAGATGGAACGAGTTACACCCCACAACACAGATACAGAGAGTGGAGACGAGTTACACCCCACAACACATGTACAGAGAGACGGGACGAGTTACACCCCACAACACATACACAGAGACGGGACGAGTTACACCCCACAACACATACACAGAGAGTGGAGACGAGTTACACCCCACAACACAGATACAGAGAGACGGGACGAGTTACACCCCACAACACAGATACAGAGAGTGGAGACGAGTTACACCCCACAACACGTACACAGAGAGACGGGACGAGTTACACCCCACAACACAGATACAGAGAGTGGAGACGAGTTACACCCCACAACACGTACACAGAGAGACAGGACGAGTTACACCCCACAACACAGATACAGAGAGACAGGACGAGTTACACCCCACAACACAGATACAGAGAGTGGAGACGAGTTACACCCCACAACACATACACAGAGAGAAGGGATGAGTTACACCCCACAACACATGTACAGAGAGACGGGACGAGTTACACCCCACAACACATACACAGAGAGACGGGACGAGTTACACCCCACAACACAGATACAGAGAGTGGAGATGAGTTACACTCCACAACACGTACACAGAGAAACGGACGAGTTACACCCCACAACACATACACAGAGACGGGACGAGTTACACCCCACAACACAGATAGAGAGAGACGGGACGAGTTACACCCCACAACACATACACAGAGAGATGGAACGAGTTACACCCCACAACACAGATACAGAGAGTGGAGACGAGTTACACCCCACAACACATGTACAGAGAGACGGGACGAGTTACACCCCACAACACATACACAGAGAGACGGGACGAGTTACACCTCACAACACATGTACAGAGAGTGGACGAGTTACACCCCACAACACAGATAGAGAGAGACGGGACGAGTAACACCCCACAACACATACACAGAGAGATGGGACGAGTTACACCCCACAACACATACACAGAGAGATGGAACGAGTTACACCCCACAACACATACACAGAGAGATGGGACGAGTTACACCCCACAACACATACACAGAGAGAAGGGATGAGTTACACCCCACAACACATACACAGAGAGACGGGACGAGTTACACCCCACAACACATACACAGAGAGATGGGACGAGTTACACCCCACAACACATACACAGAGAGACAGGACGAGTTACACCTCACAACACATATACAGAGAGACGGGATGAGTCACACCCCACAACACATACACAGAGAGACGGGACGAGTTACACCCCACAACACATGTACAGAGAGTGGAGACGAGTTACACCCCACAACACATGTACAGAGACGGGACGAGTTACACCCCACAACACAGATAGAGAGAGACGGGACGAGTAACACCCCACAACACATACACAGAGAGATGGGACGAGTTACACCCCACAACACATACACAGAGAGAAGGGATGAGTTACACCCCACAACACATGTACAGAGAGACGGGATGAGTTACACCCCACAACACGTACACAGAGAGACGGGATGAGTTACACCCCACAACACGTACACAGAGAGACGGGACGAGTTACACCCCACAACACAGATACAGAGAGTGGAGACGAGTTACACCCCACAACACGTATACAGAGAGACGGGACGAGTTACACCCCACAACACATACACAGAGAGACGGGATGAGTTACACCCCACAACACATACACAGAGAGATGGGACGAGTTACACCCCACAACACATACACAGAGAGACAGGACGAGTTACACCTCACAACACAGATACAGAGAGTGGAGATGAGTTACACCCCACAGCACGTATACAGAGAGACGGGACGAGTTACACCCCACAACACATGTACAGAGACGAGACGAGTTACACCCCACAACACAGATAGAGAGAGACGGGACGAGTCACATCCCACAACACATACACAGAGAGACGGGATGAGTTACACCCCACAACACATACACAGAGAGACGGGATGAGTTACACCCCACAACACATACACAGAGAGACGGGATGAGTTACACCCCACAACACAGATACAGAGAGTGGAGATGAGTTACACCCCACAGCACGTATACAGAGAGACGGGACGAGTTACACCCCACAACACATGTACAGAGACGAGACGAGTTACACCCCACAACACAGATAGAGAGAGACGGGACGAGTCACATCCCACAACACATATACAGAGAGACAGGACGAGTCACATCCCACAACACATATACAGAGAGACGGGATGAGTTACACCCCACAGCACATGTACAGAGAGTGGAGACGAGTTACACTCCACAACACAGATACAGAGAGACGGGACGAGTTACATCCCACAACACATATACAGAGAGACAGGACGAGTTACACCCCACAACACATGTACAGAGAGTGGAGACGAGTTACACTCCACAACACAGATACAGAGAAACAGACGAGTCACACCCCACAACACGTACACAGAGAGATGGGACGAGTCACACCCCACAACACGTACACAGAGAGACGGGACGAGTTACACCCCACAACACAGATACAGAGAGTGGAGACGAGTTACACCCCACAACACATATACAGAGAGATGGGACGAGTTACACCCCACAACACATACACAGAGAGATGGAACGAGTTACACCCCACAACACAGATACAGAGAGTGGAGACGAGTTACACCCCACAACACGTATACAGAGAGACGGGATGAGTTACACCCCACAACACGTACACAGAGAGACGGGACGAGTTACACCCCACAACACAGATACAGAGAGTGGAGACGAGTTACACCCCACAACACGTATACAGAGAGACGGGACGAGTTACACCCCACAACACATAAACAGAGAGGCAGGACGAGTTACACCCCACAACACAGATACAGAGAGGGGAGACGAGCTTCGTGGCTTGTTTTGTTCTTGTTGCTTTGTTGCTTATTCTGCCAAGCATTGTGCGCTTGCTCTGCTGACTCTAAGCTGCCCGTGGTGCATGGGTGAGGGCTAGAATCTTGGGGGGGGGGTAGAAGGGGTGGGTTTGTGGAAATGTCAGAATAAAAACTGAGAACAATCGAGGATGAGTGTGATGACACTTGTGGGATGCCCCCAGCACATCCTTGGCTATGTTGGTTGTTAACACAAATGACGCATTTCACTCTGTGTTTCAGTATACACGTGATAAGGTTCCTTACGGTTGTTATAGCCGGGGTGGTGGTAGGGATAAGCTCCCATTACTGATTAGGTGCTCCTATTGGCGTGCATCTCAAATAACCTCTGTAAACCAAGTCCAGCTCCTGACCTTCATGTGTGGCTTAGCTACTAAGCCCAGTGGAACATTTCTACCGACAGGAGAAGGGGCAAAGACGGGCTACTGGTGCCTGATAAGCCATCGCTTCAGGCAGATAGGGCTCGTCAACTATGGTTGGTGCTCATCTAGGAGAAGGAAAACTCTGATCTCAAATCTCCACTGGCCTTGCAGTTATATCCACTCATGGAGAAGACTTTGGGAGTAAACCCTGAGGGAAAAATCTAGAGCTGGAGTCGCTAAGGCCATCCTACATTGAGTTCAAAGCTGACTGGCAACTCCTGAGATGCCTCTGGTGCCAAACTGTATCGGTCTCTGCCAATCCTCTGGCTTCATCAGCTTTGTGAAGAGGAGGAGCTTGCTACATGGACAACAGCTTGCTCTCCATATTGTACTACCCTGGCTTGCGTATCACGTAGACAGCAAGGATGCAGCATCTATGGTCTACCCTCAGCAATGCAGGCCTCAGGAGATGAGATAAGTAAACCTGAATCTGATCTGATCTGTTGCTCCAGTAGGACTCAATCAACAATAACTTTGGAGTTGTAGTTGTATAGTTTAGAAAGGGACCTTTTAGCTCACTTTAAAACCCCAACCTTCCGTGTAGGAAATCAAGCGAGGCCCTGCAAGGTTCCGTGCTGACATGCGCCAAGTTAGTCTACGTGGATCTAAGGCATCGATCCAGTCCAGCGTTGTTGGTTGGGTCTCTGCGCTGAGCTCTCACAAAACCGCGACGTAATCCTCAGCCTTCTGTTTGCTTAACACCAGCTCACAATCATGGTGGGGGTATAGGTAGGGGAGTCCTCGGGAAACCTCCCTCACAGCAGAGGTAGATGAACGGAGACGAGGAGAAGCACACGCAGAACGCTGCAGGAACTCAGCAGGTCAGGCAGCATCTGCGGAAAAGAATAAACAGTCGATGCTTTGGGCTGAGACTGTGCATCAGGAGATGAGGTGGAACTGCTTTTCCCAGACGGTAGCGGATCTGAGGAATTCTTGGCCCAGGGAAGCAGAAGGGCCTCTACCTCGTTGAATATAGTTAATGCACAGTTAGATTTTTTTTTAGTAGGGGAATTAACCATTCTTTTGTTCTCCTTTACACTTGTGTACTGAAGAATGACAATAAATAATCCTGAATCTAGAAGAGTTATGCAGAAAAGGCAGATAGGTGGAGTTGAGTCCATGGCCAGATCAGCAGAACAGTCTTGATGGGCCAAATGGCCTACTCCGCTCCTATTTCTACGTTCCTATAAAAGTAGGGGGCACAGATTTAGAGAGGAGCTGAAGGGGGCCTATTTCACCCAGAGTAACTGGAATACACTGATGGAAAGACAGTGGAACCAGAGACACAGGAGAGTGCCCATGCTGGAACCTGGAGCATCAGGGAAATTTACGGGATGAACTCAACAAGTTGAACAGCATCCGTAGGGGGAAGAAACTGTTCAGGTTGAAATCCTACACCAGGACTGATGAGGAATGGTTTTGACACAAAGTATCTACAGCTCCTTTCCACCCTCAGATACTGTTCAACCCTTTGGCTCCTCCAGCAAGTTTCATAACATAGGACATTGACCTACAATGTTGTGCCAACCTTTTACCCTACTCCAAGACCAACCTAACCCTGCCCTTCCACAGCTGTTTGTTGCAGTGACCCCAGAGACACTGCCAGCACTTTTTAAGAAGTGTCTGATCGAGTGGACAGCCAGAGACACCTTCCCAGGGTGGAAGTGACAAATACGAGTGGGCATAATTTCAAGGAGATCGGAAGAAAGAATAGGAGGACGTCAAAGGTAGGCTTTTACATGTGTGTGGAACGCGCTGTCAGGATTGGTGGTAGTGGCTGATACATTAGGGACCTTTAAGGGACTCTTAGATGGGCACATGATTGATAGAAAAATAGAGAGATATGTCGGATGGGAAAGGTTAGATCGATCTTAGAGTAGGTTTTAGAGTCAATACAACATTGTCGGCCAAAGGGCCTGTGGTGTGTTGTAATGGTCTATGTTCTATGCCTGAAAGAGAAACTGGACTCCCTAAGCTTAGAAGGCGATAGGAATAGGACTGGCGGATGGGATTAATGCTGGCCAGTGGACCTGATGGGCAGAATGGCCTGTGTATGAATGACTACATGATGAATACTGGAGCCTGACTAAACTGGTCGTGTGTGTTCCTTGTCTGGCTGGTGACAGCTGCATTGAGGCTGCCTGCGCAAATGGAAATGCTAACCTCCTTCGAAATGAGGAAAGATGCCACTTGGCACAATGTGGCACCGAGGCACGTTGGAGATCTTTGGTGGGGAGCCGGGTGCTTGGTCAATGGGGTGGGGGGGGGTGGTTGTGGAAATACTTTCAGGGAGGGGGGAGAGGAGACATGCCCAATCCTCATTCCTAACGTTCCTGCTCCGGAAAGGAATGATTTCCCAGGTCCTGCTTGCCATCGCAAGACTTTTTTTGGGATTAAAGGTAGATCAGTTTTATTTGTCGTGTGCACATTGAAAAATACAGTAAAATATACTGTTTGCATCAAGGATATATGAGGGGCAGCCCACAAGTGTTGCCATATTAACTGTGCCAACATTGCATGCCCACAATCTACCAACCTTAACGGTACGTTTGGAATGTGGGAGGAAACCCGAGCACCCGGAGGAAACCCACATGGACATGGGGGAAAGTACAAGCTCCTTGCACACATCGGTGGGAATTTGAACCCTGATCTTACCACTGGAAAGAATGTGGGAGGAAACCCGAGCACCCGGAGGAAACCCACATGGACATGGGGGAAAGTACAAGCTCCTTGCACACATCAGCGGGAATTTGAACCCTGATCTTACCGCTGGAAAGTGTCACGCTAACCACTACACTACCATGCCACCCCATTGTCCTGCCTCCTTCCCATAGCCTTTGATGTTCTCACTAATCAATAACCTACCAACCTCTGCTTTAAATCTCCCAGTGAATTGTGACAATGAATTCCTTAGGTTCTCCACCCAGCGTAATACAGATGCTTGCTGTCCTGTCCAGTGAGATGGTCTGCCCAATAAAGAATATAATACATACAGTGGGAGCAGTATTAGGCCATTTGGTCCATTGAGTCTGCTCTGCCATTCCATCATGGCTGGTTTATTATCCCCCTCAACCCCACTCTCTTCCCTTATTCCCAGTAACCTCTGATGCCCCTACTAATCAAGAACCTATCCACCTCAGCCTCAAATCTACCCAATGACTTGGCCTCCACAGCCATCTGCGGCAATGAATTCCACAGATTCACCACCGTCTGGCTCAAGAAATTCCTCTTCATTTCTGTCCTAAATGGATGTCCTTGCATTCTGAGGATGTGCCCTCCGGTCTGAGACTACCCCACTATAGGAAACATGCTTTCCACGTCCTCTCTTTCTAGGCTTTTCAATATTTGATAAGGATGGTCAATTAATCTCAGTGACACTGCTACCAAAGAAGGAATAACAGCAAGAGCATGTGTGGACTCTCCAAGAGGACCACAACCTTGCCGCTGGGTTTGTACGACTCGGAGAGCTATGTTGGCTGGAGTCAGGACTTCATGCTTTGGCTCCTGATAGGGTCACTCATACTAAACAGGTCAAAGAGTAGAGGCCAGACTAAGAGTTGGTCAACTAGATCTCTAGGTTCAGGGGTTCAGATCGGGACTGACAACCCTGACCAGTAAAACAAAACTGTTACGGAACCAGCAATGAAGAATCCTTCTACATCTGAGTGTGATGGTATTCCTGGGTCTCCACCCGGGACTTGCATGACTGACAGTAGTGAAAGCTGAGCTGGTGGCATGATGAAGGAAGCCCTGAACACCACTGGAGTTGGAGGAACTTCATTGCTGCCCTAAACGCCAGCGGTGTAATGGGCAGTAAAACATGTGTGGATGTTAAGGGAAGTTCCGGGCTCACCTTTGTTCAAATGTTCACTACTCTACATTTCCACTGAAGACTGATCACTTAGGATCAAGGATCAACTTGATTCACTATTTATATATTTACAAGGTTCAAAGTAAATTTATGATCAATGTATGTATTTGAGGTCCTCCGTAGTTGGAAATCGACCATGGATGTTGCATTCTAGCTGTCTATGTGATACATAAGCCTTATTTGTTGCCCATTATGTCATTGGCATTTAGGGCAGCAATGCCGTCTCCGTCTGTCCATTAGGTTAGATTATGAGGACACTCAGTCCTCGTTTATTGTCATTTAGAAATGCATATATTAAAAAATGATACAATGTTCCTCCAGAATGATATCACAAGAAACACAGGACAAACCAAGACTAAAACTGATAAAACCACATAATTATAACATATAGTTACAACAGTGCAAAGCAATACCATAATTTGATAAAGAGCAGACCATGGGCACGGTAAAAAGAAAGTCTCAAAGTCCCGATAGCCTCATCATCTCACGCAGACGGTAGAAGGGAGAAACTCTCCCTGCCATGAACCTCCAAGTGCCGCAGACTTGCCGATGCAGCACCATGGAAGCACCCGACCTCAGCGGACTCTGAGTCCGTCTGAAAACTTTGAGCCTCCGACCAGCACTCCGACACCGAGCAACAAGCACCATCCTCTGCCGAGCGCTTCAACCCTGCCCCGGCCGCCAAGCAACAAGCAAAGCTGAGGACTTGGGGCATTCCCCTCCGGAGATTTCGGACCACACAGTAGCAGCAGCAATGAAGCAGGCATTTCAGAAGTTTCACCAGATGTTCCTTCATGCTCTCACGTCCATCTCCATCAAATCAGGATTATGCACGGCACCCTACTTGACAAATAACAGACATCACTGCTGGAGTGGCCGCAACGAGCTGCGTCGCGCCGCCATCTTCTCTTCTCCATGCTTGTTGCACACGGGTAAAGAAGGATTCTTCATCGCTGTTTCTGTAACAGTTTTGTTTGACCAGTCAGGGTTGTTAGCCCTGAGCTGAACCCCCAAACCTGGAGGTCCGGTGCACCACTCTTAGTTTGGCCTTTATCCTTTGACCTGTTTGGCAGGATGACCCTACCAAGAGTCAAAACATAAAGCTCGGACTCCAGCCCATATAGCTCTCACGGTCATTGAAGCACGCAAGTCTCCAAACACTACGGCAGGGTTATGGTCCTCTTGGAGGATTATGCAAGCCCGGCAGTTCAGTATGGAGAACAAGCAGCCTCCCCGTCTCCACACAGCTGATGAAGTCAAAGGAACGGCAGAGACCGATACAGTTTGGCACCAGTGGCACTGCAGGAGTTGCCAGTCAGTGTTGAACTTAACGTAGGACTGACTTAGGGACTCTGGCTCCAGATTTTTCCCTCAGGGATTACTCCTGAAGCCTTCCCAATGAGTGGGTATGGCCGCATGGCAGCAGAGGTTTTAGAACAGAGTTTTCCTCATCCTTGCTGGGCTGCCAACCATGGCTAACGAGCCCCATCTGCCCGCAGTGACTGGTGTTAAGGTGCCAGTAACCTGCCTTTGCCCCTTCTCCTGTCAGTAGATACGGTTCCACTGGGTTTAGTGGCTAAGCCACACGTGAAGGCCAGGAGCTGAACTTGGCTGTCAGAGGCTATCTGAGACACACACCGTTGGGAGCATTTAATAGGTAGTGGGAGCTTGTCCCCATTCCATCCCGAGCTACAACAATTTTAAGGAACTCAAAGTACAGAAGTATCTGTCACCACATACAATAGAATCAATGAAAAGATACACACAATGACTGATGAACACCAAAGGGTAAATGAAGTTAAACTGCAACCACAAAAATATAAATAAATAAGTAATAAATAATATTGAGAACATGAGTTGTAGAGTTCTTGGAGTGAGTCTGTAGGTTGTGGAATCAGATCAGTGTTGAGCTGAATGAAGTTATCAACTCTGGTCAGTAGCCTGATGGTTGAAGGGTAATAACTGCACATGTTAGGAGTGTGCTGTGGTGTGTTGGCTAGGGGATGACAAAGGACTCTTCATCTCACGTTTTTGATATTTATTGCTTATTTATTAATTATTATTTTTTTCCTTTTTTTGTATTTGCACAGTCCGTAGTCGTCTTCACCCTGGTTGAACGCCCTAGTTAGGCAGTCTTTCATGGATTCTGTTATGGTTATTATTCTATAGGTTTATTGAGTATGCCCACAAGAAAATGAACCTCAGGATTGTATATGGTGACATACATACACTTTGGACTTTGAACATGCAACAAAAACATTTAACAATGACAAATAATAAAGAATGATACAAAACATAAAGTTCGAGGTTGAAGCACGGATGTGGAGTAACCTGTGCATAAATATATACTGTAATGGGATAGAGTTACCACTGATGTCAACTTCTTCCAACAGGTGAAAGTAATAATGGAACACTCTATCAAGACCCAGGTCACCGTGAAGGTCATTGGTCCATGAAAACAATGCATAACTTTCAACATAAAAGTTACCAAGATAAGCAGAATAACTGGCAGAGTATTTTCTTCTGCAAGCATTAAATCGGCAAAGTGCCTGGTTGCATAATTTATGGTAAAAAAAAATGGGCGACTCACGGTGTATAAAAGGACTTGCCTTGTCCACATTAGGACAGCTGCAAGATGGCAAAGCTTCTGCTTGTATCAGGTGAGTGAGCCGTTTACTCACTTATGTTTTATCGTATTCGGCATTGCATGCACGGCAGAGTGAAGGGACACCTGTGCTCAGCTCTGAAATAATTGTGCACTCCAGAGCGAAGCATCACTCAGTGGCTTTGACTGGAGACTGGAGGCTCAGAGGCTGTGGTTGAAGGCCTGTCATGTGTGTGTGAATCAGAGGCGGGTTTATCATCACTGACCCATGTTGTGAAATTTATTGTTTTGTGGCAGCAGTACAGTGCTTGAAGTAATACATTACAATAAGAAATATATAACAATTAAATAGGCAGTGCAGGAAGAGAACTAGGTAGTGAGGAGGTGTCACGTGATCGTGGACCGTTCAGAAATCTGATGGCGGAGAGGAAGAAGGTGGTTCGGAAATGTTGAGTGTGAGTCTTCAGACTCCTGTACCTCCTTCCTGATGGTAGCAACGAGAAGAGGGCATGTCCTGTGTGGGTCCTTAACAAAGGGTGAGTGGGTGGGGAGGGAAGAATGGGCTTGTTTTTCTGCTGTTGCTTTATTACTGGTTGTGCCCTGTGTTGTTCTGCTGAACACCAACGCACTACGTTGGTGCTGGTATGCGTGGCAACACTTGTGGGCTGCTCCCAGCACACCCTTGCAGAGGATGCATTTCACTGTGTGTTCCAATGTACATGTGATAAATATCCGAATCTGAACTTCTGACAGCAGAAATTCTGCAGATTCTGGAAATCCTGAGCAATGCACACAAAATGCTGCCTGACTTGCTGAATTCCTCTGGCATTTTGTGTGTGTTAGTCTTTTGCGTTGAACAGGAATCATTGTAGCTTTCTCTCTGGAGATCCATTTTATCTCCCCTCAGGGCCTCAGGGGAATTCTTTAGATGCCCGTTCTGCTAATGCAATGCCCTGAAACAGGAGATACGGGGGTAGGACTAGGCCATTAAGCTAATTGTTTCTGCTGGCCATTCAATGGGATCATAGCTGATCTTTTACCTCAGTTCCACTCTCCTGAAACGATCTTTTAGTATCTCTAATGGGTGTCAGGGTGCAGATATGTCTCTACCAAAGGAGGTGTAAGGTGCTCCTTCCCTCTACCAGCCTGCAGGTCACCCTAGGGCAAGGTGCAGCACCTGCTTAGCCCCCGATCAGGGTCACATGAAGCCATGGGAGCAGGTGGTGGATGGTCATATGAGCAGCTGGTACGTATCACAAGTCCTGGTTATGCGACCACTGACACCAGGCAGACAATCTCTGAAGAGTATTGATAATGGCTGGGGTCACCCGTCTTGTAAAGACACCGCCCAGAAGAAAGCAATGGCAAACCACTTCTGTAGAAAAATTTGCCAAGAACAATCATGGTCATGGGAAGACCATGATCGCCCATGTCGTACGACATGGCACATAGTGAATGGACAAAGAATATCTAAACTCTGACTGACTCCTGTTTTAATTATACTCATAGACTAAGTCTCTATCGCCCTCCTGGGTAGGACTTTTCAAAAATGTGCCCCTAGGTGAAGAAATTTCTCCTCCTCCCTAATTCTTTCTTTGAGACTGTGACCCCTTTCTTCTGGACACCACCGCCTGGCAAAGCATCTTTCCACCTCAGTTATTTTGAAGTTGTATGAGATGTTGGCGAGTCATATTTGGAGTATTGTGCGCGGTTCTGGTCATTTCCGTCTATTTCCGCCACCCTCCTTCTCTTCCCCACTCTGGCCTCTAACATCTTCTTACCTGATTTCCCTTCTCCTTCTTTTTCTGCTCTGGACTGCTCTCTTCACCTATCAGATTGATTCCTTTCCAGCCCTTTATCTTTCCACACCACCTGGCTACACTTGTCCCCTTCTTGCTATCCTCCGTCCATTCTCCCAGCATATGGAGAAGACGTCAATGACTGAAAGGCCACTGAGAAAGTTTACAAGAACGTTGCCAGGACTTGAGGATCTGAGTTAAAGGGAAAAGCCGAGTAAGTTAGGACTTTATTCCCTGGAAAATAAAGGGAGATTTGATTGAAGAATTAAAAAACATATGAGGGGTGTATATCGGATAAACACAAACAGACTTTTCCCACTGAGGTTGAGTGAGACTAGGTCATGGGTTAAGGGTGAAGTGTGAAATATTGAATGGGAGCTTCTTCACTCAAAAGATGGTGTGAGTGTGGAACGAGCTGCCAGTGAAAGTGGCAGATGAGGCTTGGATCTCAGCATTTAAGAGAAATTCGTACAGGTACGTGGGTGGGAGGGGTGTGGAGAGCAATGGTCCGGGTGGGAGTAGACAGAATAACAGAGTGGCACAGAGTGGCCAAAGGGTCTGCTTTTGTACGGTAGCAATCTATAACTCCACGGTCAAAGACAGTGTTTACCTTGCTGTTGCGAAGCTACCAAATGCTTCCCTAGTATGATAAGATAAACTGCTGACCTCACAACCCTACCCCTGTCATGGCTCTCGCACCTTATTGCCTGCCTGCACTGCACTTTCTCCGCAACTGTAACACTCTATTCTGCATTCTGTTGTTGTTTTACCCTTGTACTACCTCAATGCACTGATGTGATGAAATGATCCGTTTGCATGGCATGCAAAACAAAGATTTCCACTCTACCTCGGTACATGAGACAATAGTAAACCAATCTATCAAATGAATTTAACCCCTTGAGGCAGAAGAGATAAGATGAAGGTGAAGCCGTATCTGTGGGGAGAAAACAGGGTGGATACTGAGGAGTTCTGCAATGCCTGTTCTGAAGTTCAGTGTACGTGAATGTAAGTGTTACTTCACTGACTGTTTGCATGTGGCCTCCTCTACACTGGAGAAGCCAAGTAGGTAGGGAGACTGTTCAGTCTTCAAGAGTGACCGCTGTCACTTCAACCCCTTCTCCCACACTGACATCTCTGTTTACGGTTTCCACTGATGCTCTAACCATGCCCAGCTTGAGGAACAGTGCTTCATCTTCATCTTCCATCTGAGCACGTCACAGCCCTTGGGATTTAATATTGAAATCAGATCTTTCTGGTAGGCTGTCGCTCTGTGTCTCTGTTGCTCTCTGTGTAATTCTCGTTCTCTGCCTCTCCCCCACCCATCCACTTTTCCCCTCACCTGGTCTCACCTAACACCTGCCAGCTCGAACTCTTTCCTTTCCTAACCCCATCATCTTATTCTGGTTCTTCCCCGTTCTTTCCAGTCCTGATGAGGAGTCTTGCTCCAAAACATCGACTGTTTATCCCCCTCCATAGGTGCTGCCTGACCTGCTTCTTTCTTTTAAAATCTTTTTATTAATTTTCTAAAATTATAAACAGAATAACAATATTGATACAGAAAGATTGAATCTTATTGTTGATAAACATGTACAAAAAAGACTTCAAATAATACAGGTGCAATAACACTTACAAACTCTTAATATAGTTAATCATAGAGAAAAAAAGAAATAAAAAGAAAAAACAAAATAATGCAAAGAAAACCCCCCCAAAAAAATAAAACTAAATACTAAACCCAAAAAGAAAGCAAACAGAACAAAACAAGGCTGGACCAATATCTTAAATCGAACACATTCAGTAATGTCGTCAACTCCGCTCCTCTATTCATATATTTTAAGTTAATAAAAAGGATTCGGAAAAGGTCAAATTACATCATATGAAAATGTTGAATAAATGGTTTCCAAGTCTCTTCAAATTTAACCGAAGGATCAAAAATATCACTTCTAATTTTTTTCTAAATTTAAACATGATATAGTTTGGGAAAACCATTGAGATGTGGTAGGAGGATTGGTCTCCTTCCAGTTCAATAAAATGGATCTTCTGGCCATTAAATTAACAAATGCGATCATCCGACAGGCTGAAGAGGATAAAATTCTATGTTCTGTCATTGGCAATCCAAAAATTGCCGTAATAGGATGGGGTTGTAAGTCAAAATGCAAAACTGTTGAAATAATATCAAAAATATCTGTCCAGAATTTTTCCAAGAGAGGGCAGGACCAAAACATATGAGTCAAGGAAGCCACCTCAGAGTGACATCTGTCACAGATAAGGTTTATATGGGAATAAAAACGAGCTAATTTATCTTTAGACATATGGGCCCTATGTACTACTTTAAATTGTATTAGCGTATGTTTGGCACATATAGAGGAAACTGCCTGACCTGCCAAGCTCCTCCTGCATTCCTGTGTGTTACCCTAGAACCAAAACTAGGTTTGTTATCACTGGCATACTATGCCCACTACTTACTAACCCTAACCCGTATGTCTTTGGAATGTGGGAGGAAATGGGAGCCGCTGGACAAAAGTCACGTGGTCACAGGGAGAATGTACAAACTCCTTACAGACAGACGCGGGAATTGAACCCCGATCGGTTATTGTTAATGCGGTGAAGCCAGGTGACGACCACTAAACCACAATACTGCTTATAAAGGGTTGATGGTTTTACTCCTGTGCTGTATAAGACTCTGATTCTACAACTCAGCTATACTTGCAGTAAGATTAAGGCATGATTTGATTCTAATTTCTAACATGAGTTCTGCACCCTCTGTTACAGCAGTGGTCTTGTTGGCGTGCCTGCAACTGGGTAAGTCTCTGTGCATCACCAGAACTCCATAAGATATAAGTGTAGAATTAGGCCATTCAGCCCATCGAGTCAGCTCTGCCATTCCATCATGGCTGATTTATTATCCCTCTCAACCTGCCTTTTCCCAGTATCCTTTGACATCATGACTAATCAAGAACCTCTGCTTTAAATATACCCACTGACTCGGCCAAGACACAAAGCTATAGGAATGGCACTTCACCCACGTTCAGTTAGATGCCATAAGACCATTAGACATAGGAATAGAACTGGCCAATCAAACCTGCTGCACCATTCTATCATAGCTGATTTATTATCCCTCTCATCTCCATTCTCGTTTCTCCATAACCTTTGACACCCTGACTAGTCTAGAACCTGTTGACCTCAGCTTTAAATATAACCAGTGACTTAGCCTCCACAGCCGACTATGACAATGAATTCCACAGATTCACCATCCTCTGGGTAAAGAAATTTCTCCTCATCTCTGTTCTAAGGGGCTGTCTTATTCTGAGGCTGTGCCCTCTGGTCCGAGACTCTGTCACCATTGGAAGTATTCTTTCTACATACACTCTTTCTAGGCCTTTCAGTATTCGATAGGTTTCAATGAGATCCGCCCTCAGTGAGTACAGGCCCAGAACCATGAAACACTCCTCATACATTAACCCTTTCATTCCTGGGATCATTGCTTTGCTTTGTCTATTGGGTCGAGGTGTTCTCCTCACTCCTGTCTCCTGCCCGCAGGCTCTGCCTACAGACTGGTTTGCTACTTCACAAACTGGGCTCAGTACAGACCCGGAGAGGGGAAACACCTGCCTAAGAATGTGGACCCCTGCCTGTGCACGCATGTGATCTACGCCTTCGCCGGGATAAAGAACAATGAGATCACCACCTACGAGTGGAACGACCCGAAACCCTACCAGGAAATCAACAGCCTTAAGAACAAGTTCAAAACTCTATTACTCTGATGGTACAAGATTTGCAGATCGTACTGACTATTAAAAATTATACGTATAGACAGCATAAAACATTTTTGTTCAGTTTCTTAACATGTTAAAATGAAAAGTTCCAGAGAACCCAGTAAATTTCAAGTTAGCACAGGTACAGGGGCTGTGGTGAGTTTATAAGGACCTGATCTGATGAGTCATGTACCCATCTGTTAGAGACATTGGACTGAGACAAAATAATAAGACCATAAGACATAGGAGCAAAATTAGGCCATTCAGCCCATCAAGTCAGCTCCACCATTTCATCATGGCTGATCCACTTTCCTACCCAGCTCCAATCTCCTGCTTTCTCACCATAATCCTTCATGCCCTGACTAATCAAGAATCTATCAGCCTCTGCCTTAAATATACTCAATGACTTGGCCTCCACAGCCGCCTCTGGCAACACATTCTACAGATACAGAGAACATTAGTTGTAGAGTCCTGAAAGTGAGTCTGGAGTGGGACTGAGCTGCCAGTCTAAAACTCTCCTGCAGAGGGCAGAGTAGAGTAGCGATGCCCAGGGCAGTCCCTCCATGTTTCTGATAGGGAAATTGGTTTAGTACTGAGGTACAGTAAATGGGGATTGTGTGTGTGTGTGTGTGTGTGTACCATCCAGATGGATGAATTCATATATCAGTTCTTCGTAGTACCAAAGGAAAAAGAATATCTGAATAAAGAGCCACTTTCCTAGAGTAGAAAGGGCAGTGTAGATAGACAGATAAGGTGTAAGGGTATTGGGAGATTAGAGGTTCATCCTTCTCAATCAAAACTCAATGTTCAAAGTAAATTTTGAGGTACATGGATGTCACCATATACTGCCCTGAGATTCATGTTTTTGCAAGTATTCACAGTAAGTACAAAGAAACACAATAGAATCAATGGAAAATTGCACAAACCAAAGACTGACAAAGAACCACTGTGCTAAAGAAGACAAACTGTGCACAGAGAAAAAACAGTAAATAGTACAGAGAACACGAGTTGCAGAGTCCTTGAGAGTGAGTCCGTAGATTGTGGAATCTGTTCAGAGTTGAGGTGAGTGAAGTTATCCATGCTTGTTCAGGAGTCTGATGGTTGAAAGGTGATAGCTGAACCTGGTGGTGTGGGATCCAAGGCTTCTGTACCGCCTGCCCAATGGCAGCAGAAGTGAGAAAAGAGCATAGTCTGGTTAGTGGGGGTCCATTCAAGACTTTGGTAATCTGTCCCTTAGCCCAGTGGTACATGTTCTTACCCTTTTGAATCTTCTGGCGAACAGGAGTATGGAATAATGAGAATGGCTGGTTGTGGGTGGAGGAGAGGGATCTTTGATTATGCTGGCTGCTGGCTGTCTTCCCGAGGCACCAGGAAGTGTAATCATCGTCAACGGAGGAGAGGCTGGTTGTCTTGATGGACTGTGTGCACAATTCTCTGTGGTAATGGTCAGCTCACACATCCTCATTTTGTGATATGAGTTCCATGCCCCTAACTTTGAGCATTTCTGCAGATTTCTGAACGGACAATGAACCTGCCTCACTGTTTTTGCCTCACTTTTTGGACGACTTAATTAATTTAATTTTACATATACCGTAAATATAGTTTCTTGTAATTTAATGTTTTTTTATGTTTGCACTGCACTGCTGCCACAAAACAGCAAATTTCATGACATATGCCGGTGATATTAAACCTGATTCTGATTCTGAACCTGGGTGTATGTCATTTCTTGAGTTTCTCTTTTCTCTTTGGACTTGCACTTGAAGTCATAAGAGATGAGATTCAGTCATGAGACTGTAACCACTCACTGAAGAATTGGATATGCCCATGATTCTATAGAAATTAGACATTTCGATGGAAATTCAGATTCATATTTATTAATCACATGTACATCAAAACATACAGTGAAATTTGTGGTTTGTGTTAACAAACACAAGAGTGGCCACACATTCCAATGCCAGCTTTGCATGTCCGCTCTGCTTGGTAGAACACCAAAAAAAAACAGTCTACAACAATGAACCGATAACCGAAATACTATTAATAATATATTGCCTTTCCTTATTCTAATTCTTCAAATATTTCTTTTGAAAGGAATGGAAACCTCAAGACTCTGTTGTCCATTGGAGGCTGGAACTTTGGAACTCAGAAGTAAGTTGGCAACTTTATTTAAGGATTGTTTCAAAGAGGGCTTTTTAAAATTGTTTAGGCACTAATGTAAATACCCATTACTAGGGGAAGAAATCCCCTTATTTTTCTATTATCAAAATAAACATTTCAGAAAAGAATATTTTCAAGAATAAACCATGGAATGCCTTTTCATTCTTTACATTCATAGTCAATACCTTCCGTACTGTTCCATTACCTTCCTACACATCAATAGCGCTGCCAACATTTATTTGCCCCCTGGGGAGGGCACTACTAAAGTAATTGAAGAGCTTCCTCACCCATCTCAGACCCTCCCTCTTTAGTAGAAGAACCTGATTCTATGGTCCTTCTTATGCACAACATGATGAACTATTTCTCTAATAACATCCCTCGTGAAGGGCACTGTGGGGAAACTCATTTAGTTCAGGTGAGTGAGATAAGGGAAGATTTAACAGAATACCCAGATAGACTCCAAAATGTTACTGGCTACAGTCAGTGTAATGTAAAAAATTTAATCTGTCATGTCCCTTTGGAATGAATTGTAAACATTGTTGATTGTTGATTAATTCTAATTGAAGAGAAGTTTGCAGATTCAGGACCCATTATTTCTTAATTTGTTAATGAATTTAGATTAAATTATGAGGACACGCAGTCCTCTTTTATTGTTATTTAGTAATGCATGCATTAAGAAATGATATAATATTCCTCTGGTGTGATATCACAAAAACACAGGACAGACCAAGACTGAAAAATGAACAAAAACCACATCATTATAACATAGAGTTACCGCAGTGCAACAATACCATAACTTGATGAAGAACAGGCCATGGGCACGGTAAAAAAGTTCAAAGTCTCTCGAAAGTCCCACATCTCACGCAGACGGGAGAAGGAAGAAAACTCTCCCTGCTATGCCTGACCACAGTCCCACTCTGAGTCGTCCGAAAATTTCCTGCCATTTTAAAGATGTAAAACCCTTATAAGTTCCAAGGAGGTTGTAAAATAGTCATAGTCATACTTTATTCATCCCGGGGGAAATTGGCTTTCGTTACAGTTGCACCATAAATAATAAATAGTAATAAAACCATAAATAGTTAAATAGTAATATGTAAATTATGCCAGGAAATAAGTCCAGGACCAGCCTATTGGCTCAGGGTGTCTGACCCTCCAAGGGAGGAGTTGTAAGGTTTGATGGCCACAGGCAGGAATGACTTCCTATGACGCTCTGTGCTGCATCTTGGTGGAATGAGACAGAAACTATGTTCATTCTATAATGCGGACGTCACTTACATTCTCATCGGTGTTACATTGCTGGAAAGCCAGCCGTTAGTGTAGTGGTATCCACACCGGACTTCGAGGCAGGTGGTCCCAGGTTCGAATCCGGCCGGCTCCTTGCACGCTTTCCATCCGTGCTGGATTGAGCGTTGAGCTAGCAACTCGGCCTCGTAAAAAACACAGACAAAAATGCTAAAGAAACGGCAAGTTTGCTGCCCGATGCAACACGCAGAAAGAAACAACACACACATGTTGGTGGGGTATTGTGTTCAGCTCTGGTCAGCTTGTTATAGGAAGGATGTGGATGCTTTAGAGAGGGTGCAGAGGCGATTTACCAGGACACTGCTCTGAATTACACTTATGAGAGTGAGCTAGGACTTTTCTGTTTGGGAAGAAGGAGGATGGAAGGTGACTTGGTAGAGGTGTACAAGATGATAAGAGGCACCAATGGAGTGGACAGCCAGAGGCTTTCTCCCAGATTGGAAATGGCTAATACTGGGGTCATAACTTTAAGGTGTTTGGAGGAAATTATAGGGATGATGTCAAAGGCAGAGGGTAATAGATGCATGGAATGCTCTGTCAATGGTGGCAGTAGAGGCAGATACACTAGAGCAGGGGATCCCAACCTTTTTTATGCCATGGACCAATACCATTAAGCAAGGAGTCTGTGGTCCACAGGCTGGGAACCCCCACACTAGGGACATTTAAGAGACTCTTAGATGAAAGATGGATGAGACAAGGATGATAGAAAAAATGGAGGGTTATGAGGGAGGGAAGGATCTTGGAGCAGGGTAAAAGTTCAGCACAACATTGTGAGCCGAAGGGCCTGTTCGATGTTCTAAACTCCGCGGAAGCCTTCAGTGCGGGAGAAGGCAGGGGGAATGTCTGCAAAAGGCCTGCATTAGGATGATTGCAATTATTTTGGACTAGAATTATGAGAATAAGCTATTTCAGATGTTTATAAATCCTCACCTCCCATTCTTCCGTCCTCTAGATTCAGCGCGATGGTGGCCTCAGCAGGAACTCGCCAGATCTTCATAAGGTCTGTGATCAGCTTCCTGAGGGGTTATGACTTTGATGGTTTGGACATCGATTGGGAATATCCTGGGTCTAGAGGGAGTCCTTCCGTTGATAAACACCTCTTCACTCTTTTGATGCAGGTAAGATCAGGAGTGCAGTCTGACAAAACCCTGGGGATACATGTGGGATGAAAGGAAGCAGAATTTAAATCAGGACTCGCTGGGCGGCATTGCTCTGAGGACCAGAAAGGCCTATTCCACACTGTATCTGAATAAAATAAAATAAAAAATAAATGTTAATTACAGTAAGAAATATATACATTGTTTATACATATATATGATAAAACATTAAATAAATAACATAAAAAGAGAGTGACAAAAGAAATAAAGAACAGTCAGGTAGAGAATATAGGTTTACTGACCATTCAGAAATCTGATGAACGGGTTGAAGAGGCTGTTCCTAAAACATTAGGTGTGCATCTATAGGCTCCTGTACCTCTTCCCTGATGGTAGCAATGAGAAGAGGGCAGGTCCTTGGTGATAGGGGTCCTTAATGGTGGCAGCCTATAATGCCATTTTTGGCATTGGGATGAATCCCACTTGCTTCAGTAAAGGCATTCAGGGAATAATATATTGTGCCTTTCACATCTCAAGAGCTTCCAAAGGACCTTATGAAGTGTTTTTTTTTGAAATATAAACCTATGTGTACTGTTGGAACTACGACAGCAAGCTTCCTCAGAGAGAGGTCCTGGGGGCTGCACTGTCACAGGGATCATGCGGTCTGATTTAATGCTGTGTAAGAGGCTGTAGGAACTTCCAAAGACTCCTGAATCTCCGAGAGACCTTCCCGCTCTTCAGAAGGAGCGTCACATCCAGCTGGGAGGGAATCAAGGCCTTAATGTCAGATTCCAAAGGCAGTATCAGTGACAGTGAAGCCCCCACACCCTTCTCCCTTTGTGCTCAGGTCTGAGGCAAGGCAAGAGGTGTTCTCTGCCCTCTCTCCCTCACACTCCCCTCTCTTTTTCCCTTTCTCTTCCCTTTGTGCTCCTCTCTCTCTCTCTCCACCCTCTTCCCTGACCACTCTCCCTCCCCCACCCCTGCTTGGTTGGATTTGGCATTGATTTGATGCTAACATTAGGCAGGGTTTGAGAGCGTCCATTCCACCTGGAACTCTTGCTAACAGAAACTTTGACCTCTCCAACCCGCAGGAACTGATGGCAGCCTTTGAGGCTGAGGGTAGGAGCAGCGGGAAACCAAGACTGTTGCTGGCAGCAGCCGTGGCTGGAGGGAAGAGTAACATCGATGCTGGCTATGAGGTTCCTCAACTTGGACAGTGAGTGTTCTTCTGTAGTGAAAACTCAACCTTTACCTGTGTGCTTCTCGGGAGATTGACTGGTTAAAGATGAAAGATTTGCTTTAATCGTCCCATACAGTATACAGCCTTAGGCACTCTAGATTTTTTATATGGCTTCAGATGGCATAGCCTCCACAGAGCCCTGATCTCAACATTATTGTGGCTGTCTGGGATTAGCTGGAGAGACAGAAGCAAAGAGACAGCCAAAGTTTGCAAAAGAACTGTGGCAAGTTCTCCAAGTACCTAGAGAACTGATGCCGTTTTAAAGGTAAAGGATGGTCACACAAAATATTGATTTGATTTAGTTTCTTTATCTGTTTTCTGCTCTTTATAGTAAATTCTTTGATACTTAGTAACTTCTCATTTCATTATTTTGAAAGCATCTTCACTATACAGAATTATTTTTGCCTGTGCCTTATAAGGATTTTGCACAGAATTGTATATTGAAACATGGAGCAAAATGCGTTGTTTTGCTTCAGATTAAATCAGTGAGAATTGTGCTGGGCAGCCGGCAAGTGCTGTCACACTTCTGCTGCTAACACAGCATGCCCATAATTAAATAACTCTAACCTGTATGTGGGAGGAAACCAGAGCACCCAGAGGAAACCCACACAGTCACTGGGAGATCGTACAAACTCCTTGAGCAGCAGCAGTAATAGATCCCCAATCTTACAGCCAGTTTGGTAAAATGTTGAGCTCTCTGCTACACAACCACCATAAGGGTAATTTTATGGTTTCCCTTCTGTCCACAGATTCAGGGGTCAGAGCACATTGTGTAGTGATTGAGTTATTACTGTTAATTCGGTAAACGGAGAGACAGAGTGACTCCGGTCTCCTCTCTTGCAGGGTTCTTGGACTTCATCAGTGTGATGACCTATGACTTCTATGGATCCTGGAGTCATGTGACAGGGGAGAATAGCCCCCTCTACCCCCTCCCTAATAACCAGGATCAGACCAACCCGTACTTCAATGTGGTAGGTACTGGAGAAAAGGGAACCCTGCCAAACCTTTCCATTCCCTTCTCTAGACTGGCGTCTAGCTTTTGCCAAATCTTTCCGACCCGACCCTGACTGCCTGTCCCTTTCTCTGCAGGAATATGCAATGAACTATTGGAAGAACAAAGGAGCCCCAGCAGAGAAGCTGAATGTTGGTTTCCCCACATACGGACACTCCTTCCAGCTGACCTCATCCAACACCGGGGTCTTAGCCCCAGCAGGAGGGGCTGGGCCAGCTGGAGGCCGGGTTTTTGGCTTACTATGAGCTACGAATGCATTTTGCTGCTCTGCATTACTGAACGCTTGCCAATACTGGGAACATTCTGCAAGGAGTTTACTGTAAAAAAAAATAGTAAGTGCTACTTCCAAACCAGAGGGGCTACCAAACAGAGTTCAGCAAAGAATTGTTGGATTCTCAGAGCACAGATGGTGCCACTCAGCCGTGTATCCTTTACTGAATTAAATTATTTATCGTACTCCGTGATTCAGCATGGAGTAGACCCTTGTGGCCTTTCAAGCCACTGCCCAGCGGATCCCAACAACCCTGATCTAAACCTAGCCTAATCACGGGACAATTTACAACGATCAATTAGAACATGCCCAGGTGCTGGAGGAACTCAGCAGGTCAGGCAGCATCTACAGAGGGAAATACGCAATAGATGCTTCAAACCAAGACTCTTTATCAGGACTGGTGAAGGATCCCAGCCCAAAATGTCGGCTGCTCATTCCCCTCCAGAGATGCTGCCTGACTTGCTGAGTTTCTTCCGCATCTTGTGCGTGTTTCTCAAGATTTCCAGCATCTGCAGAATTCCCTTGTGTCTAGAAATGAACTTCATGTTTTGAGTCTGTGTGTAACCCACTGGAAGCCTTGCTAACCCCGTTGGTTTCTTCCTCTTCCGGCAGATCTGTACGTTCTTGAATGGCGCCACCAAGGCGTGGGATGCCCCGCAGTTGACTCCGTACGCATTCAAAAATGGAATCTGGGTCAGGTATGACGACCAGAAGAGCTTTGGAGACAAGGTATCTTTCTGTAAACCCTGGTGTATCAGGTTGTGCTTACTTATCTGAATGGTAACTCTGGGGTGAAAGGGGGACTTCGTGGGAACACAGACTCAGGGATGGAATTCAATGTTTTTAAACATTGTACTGGAAACTGACGATGGATTTAATTACTGGGCATCCAGACACCTTGGCAAGAACATCTGTCAGATTATAGTGTCATTACCTGAGGGAATTCCCTAGTCGCTGCACTAGCGTTCTTTCTAGTCTTGGCCAGGAAGCTCCGAAGACCACAGTCTGAATTATGCTGATTTGTATAACCAGCCTGTCCTACCCATGTTTGATATTGTGGGTAGTTTTGGACCCCTTTTCTAAGAAAAGATGTGGTGGCACTGGAGAGGCTCCAGAGGAGGTTCATGAGAATAATTCCGGGAACGGAAGGTTAACATATAAGGAGCGTTTGATGGCTCTGGGCCTGTACTCATTGGAATTTAGAAGAATGAGGTGGGCCTCATCAAATCCTATTAAATATTGAAAGGCCTGGAGAGAATGAGTCGGGGGAGTCTAGGACCAGAGGGCACAGTCTTAGGATAGAGGGATGTCCCTTCAGGACAGAGATGAGGAGGAATTTCTTTAACCAGAGAGTGGTGAATCTGCGGAATTCATTGCCGCAGATGCTATGGAGGCCAAGTCATTGGGGTGTATTTAAAGTGTGGATGATACGTT
Source organism: Mobula birostris (assembly GCF_030028105.1). Lineage (NCBI taxonomy): Eukaryota > Metazoa > Chordata > Chondrichthyes > Myliobatiformes > Myliobatidae > Mobula > Mobula birostris. Next base: position 92,779,734 of record NC_092383.1, on the reverse strand, counting down.
CTTGATTAGTAAGGGTGTCAAAGGTTATGGGAGAAGGCAGGAAAAAGGGATTGAGAGAGATAATAAATCAGCCACGATGGAATGGTGGAACTGACTCGATGGGCTGAATGGCCGATGTCTTATGGTCTTATAGCTGGAGATGGGTGAAGTACCTTTCCAATAGATTTGTGTCTTTGTTTAAATTTTTGTTTAAAACCAACATAATTTAAAGAAAACACACACAAAATGCTGGAGGAACTCAGCAGGTCAGACAGCATCTATGGAAGTGAATAAACAGTCAGTGTTTCAGGCCGAGAACAAGAAGCTGTAAAATTCACTTGTCAAACGTTCTGCTCTCAATCTGAGCTCAGACCAAAGCAAGCAAATGTTTAGGGAGGTATCTATGTGGAAACAATGACGTTGGTAGTTATAACGTTAGAGGCTTTAGAATGTGTGTGTCAGGCAATAGAATCAGGTTTAATGTCTGTGGCATAGGTCGTGGAATTTGTTAACTTTGCAGCAGCAGTACAATGCAATACATGATGATAGAGGAAAAAAGTGAAGTATAGTAAGCATATACATATTAAATAATTAAATTAAATAGGCAGTGCAAAAAACAGAAATAAAAAAGTAGTGAGATAGTGTTGATGGGCTCAATGTCTATTCACAAATCGGATGGCAGAGGGGAAGAAGCTGTTCCTGAATCATTGAGTGTGTGTCTTCAGGCATCTGTATCTCCTCCCTGATGGTAGCAATGAGAAGAGGGCATGAACTGGGTAGTGGGGGACCTTAAAGATGGACACGTTCTTTTTGTGGCATCGCTTCTTGAAGATGTCCTGGATACTACGGAGGCTAGTGCCCATGGCAGAGCTAAGTTTACAACTCCCTGCAGCTTATTTTCATCCTGTGCAGTGACCCCCCCCCACCCCCCACCTCCCATACCAGACGGTGATGCAGCCGGTCAGAATGCTCTCCATGGTACATCTGTGGAAATTTGCCAGCGTCTTTGGTGACATACCAAATCTCCCCAAACTCCGAATGAAATACAACCACTAAAATGGTATGTGTTATTTAGAGCCCCCAAAAGCTGGGCACATGTATTGACACGGGGGGGGGGGGGAGTGGTCAATGAGTTCAATAGATCCATGAGATCCAACTTCTTCCGTTAGTTCAGAATCAGATTCAGGATCACTGACATATGTTGTGAAATGTGTGGTCTTGTGGCAGCAGTACAGCGCAAGATGTAAAAAATTATGTAGAATCAGGGGAGGAGTTCTACGAGAGGTGACCTGGTAGAAGTTAGTTAAATTATGAGGAGCACAGATGGTCAAAGCTTTTCCCCCCCAGGGCGGAAATGTCACAGAGGATGTAGGTTTAAAGTGATGGGGGAGAAAGTTCAAAAGAGATTTATGAGGCAATTTATTTTAAAGAGTGGTTGGTGTCTGGAATGTGCCACATTTGGTGGCAGTGGGGGCGGATATAGTAATATTTCGGAGGTGTTTAGATGGGCGCCCTGAACAGGCAGGGAATGGAGGGATTTGGATCACGAGCAGGCAGGTGGGATGAGTTTAAATTGGCAGACTGTTCGGCAGGGACAAAGCGGGCTGATGGTCAGGGTTACTCGCGAACTCAAGCGCAGGAATCACAGAGACTTTGGCAATTCAAACAAAACAAAAGGTTAGTTACAGAAATTAGCCAGCAAAGCTAATGAGAACTCAGGCAATGAGAACTATGCAGAGAGAACTTGAGCAAATGAAATCGCTCACGACATACAGAGGAACTCGGTCAGAGTTTCACCAGACAAGGATCCACAACGACCGAGCAAAGAGAGGTTGGCAAGCTCTCCCTCCCCCCCACCCGACATACACCCTGGAGCATGTAGGAATTCAATGCCATTTCAATGCCAATCAGACAACATAGGTGTCCGGACAAGCAATAACCCCCAAAGACAACAACTACAATGCGAGACATTGAAAATCCAGTGCTAACTTAATTCCCCCAAATTGAATGAAAGTGATCAGTACAAAGAGAGTTTAACAATCCCCGTGACCCCTGCAACACAAAGTGAAAAACCCAGATAGTCCAAAGACAAATAATTAGATGTGAAAAGTTAACAATCGAAGGAACACTACATGCCCACAAGGTTACACTGAGAAGATACAGTTCTCATACTAACTGGAAATAAATCTATTTTTTGATCAACAATATTTTGGTTGTGACACTGATCCTGTGTTAAACCGTTCCATGTTCGGAATTCCATGTTCCATATTTTGTGTACCATAACTAGGATCTATGTGGTCCACATTGCCAAAGAAAATGGTATTGAACTCCTGGGGGCTAATATCCCTCCAGGCAAACTCCCACTGGCGTGGTGGTCTGTCAGCGGCTCTCCTGCAGAAAGCTTGCTGACATCGCAACCACCATCAGCTAGTCTTCAGTTCTCTTCCCCAAGAGGAACTGCCCCTCGCCGCCATCCTCTCTGTAACTACATGTTCCGTTATGGCAGGGACTTAGTGTTTGGCAACCTGAACATTCTTCCAAAGGAAGTTTCATGGCATGATTTCTCCTCCATTGTCTTCCAGGTCGAGTGGCTGAAGAGGAACAACTTTGGAGGAGCCATGGTGTGGGATCTTGCCCTGGACGACTTCACTGGCGCCTTCTGTCACCAGGGACCCTACCCTCTCATTAACACTCTGCACAGTGGCCTCGGGATTTCTGGAGGTAACTCATTGTACTGATTACAGATGAGCTAGATCAACAACTAATCAAATTGTAGGTCCAATTATCTCTTACTCCTCACTCACCATTCCCCCTTTACATTGGCCGTCTCCCCACTCTCAGTGTTGGCGCAGGGTCTCAGCCCAAAGCATCTACAATTCCTCTCCCTTCCACAGATGCTGCTCGACCTGCTGAGTTCCTCCAGCAGATTGTTTGATACTCCAGATTCCAGCATCTACAGTCCCTCATGTCCACAGAGCCACTTTGGCTTGCTCTAAACCAAGGTTCCCAAACTGGGGTCCACGGACTCCTCGGTTAATAATTGGGGTCATGGCTTAAAAAAGGTTGGGAACCCCTGCTCTAAATGGAATAATTGGCTTGGTTATGTGATGTAGTCATTCCTGACTTTGGGTTCTCTCCGTGTGGAGTTTGCATATTCTCCCTGTGATTATGTGGGTTTTATTGGGAATTCCAGTTTCTTCACATGATGGGTGGGTTGGTAGGCTCATCGGCTGCTCTAAATTGTCCCCAGAATACAGGTGGGGGAGAGTTGATGCAAATGCAAGAATAAAATGGGTGTTTGATGGATGGTATGGTATCGATGGGCTGAAAGGTTGTTCCTGTGTTGTTCTGAACTATTACAATGTTCTGTCTGGATAGCAGACAAATAAAAGCTTTTCCCTGTATCTCAGTACATACTGACCGCTGGTTACGCCATTTAGGGCAGCCATGAAGGTCCTCCATCTTTGGCTGTATAGAAGGTTTCTTCATTGCTGTTTCTGTAACAATTGTTTTTTGACCAGTCGGGGTTGTTCGCCGTGAGCTGAACCCCTGAACCTTGAGGACCAGTGGACAGGTCTTAGTTCGGCCTCTACCCTTTGACCTGTTTAGCATGGGTGACCCTACCAGGTGCAAGGCCTTGACTCCAGTCAATATAGCTCTCTGGGTCATTGAGGCATGCAAGCCTCCAAATCCTACGACAAGGTTGTGGTCCTCTTGAATGATCTCAGTACATGTGACAACAATATACCAATAAATTGGTGAACAACAGGATTCTGCAGATGCTGGAAACTCAAGCAACACACATAAAAGTTGCTGGTGAACGCAGCAGGCCAGGCAGCATCTGTAGGAAGAGGTGCAGTCGACATTTCAGGCCGAGACCCTTCGTCAGGACTAACTGAAGGAAAAGTGAGTAAGGGATTTAAAAGTTGGAGGGGGAGGGGGAGATCCAAAATGATAGGAGAAGACAGGAGGGGGAGGGATGGAGCCAAGAGCTGGACAGGTGATAGGCAAAAGGGGATACGAGAGGATCATGGGACAGGAGGTCCGGGAAGAAAGACAAGGAGGTGGGGGGACCCAGAGGATGGGCAAGAGGTATATTCAGAGGGACAAAGGGAGAAAAAGGAGAGTGAGAGAAAGAATGTGTGCATAAAAATAAGTAACAGATGGGGTACGAGGGGGAGGTGGGGCCTTAGCGGAAGTTAGAGAAGTCGATGTTCATGCCATCAGGTTGGAGGCTACCCAGATGGAATATAAGGTGTTGTTCCTCCAACCTGAGTGTGGCTTCATCTTTACAGTAGAGGAGGCCGTGGATAGACATGTCAGAATGGGAATGGGATGTGGAATTAAAATGTGTGGCCACTGGGAGATCCTGCTTTCTCTGGTGGACGGATATACTGCGTCCGGTGCTCCCGATGTGGCCTTTTATATATTGGTGAGACCCGACGCAGACTTGGAGACCGCTTTGCTGAACATCTACGCTCTGTCCGCCAGAGGTTCAGCTGTTGTTCAGACCAAATCTCAAATGTGACCTACGAGACCATGGAATGATTGTTGGTGCCAGATAGGGTGGCTTGAGTATCTCAGCAACTGCTAATTGCCTGGGATTTTCACACATCCCTAAGGTTTATAGAGAATGGTGCGATAAACAAAAAAAATCCAGTGAGTGGCAGTTCTGTGTGAAAATACCTTGTTAATGAGAGAGGTCAGAGGAAAATAGCCAGACTGGTTTGAGCCGACAGGAAGGTGATGGTAACTCAACCAGAAGTTACACCAGAGGCGTGCAGAAGAGCAACTCTGAATGCACAACATGTCGAACCTTGAAGTTGCTGGGCTACAGCAGCAGAAGACCATGAACATACACTCAGTGGCCACTTTATTAAGTAGAGGAGATAACTAATAAAGATGCTATTGAGTGTAAATTATAGATAAATTATACAAGACAGTGTAGAAAATAGACTGCGCAAACCAAGAGTGCAAAAAAGTGACACAATTGAAGTGATGACTCATTCCAATAGTCACTGTTTTGCGAAAGGTCAGAATGAAGAAAGGAAATGGAGACGTCAAGAGCAGTTTGTGTTTGTTTCACCTCTGGGGTTTCAGATTACAGGGCCAGCTGTCACTGTGCTATCACTATTGTGGTCTGGTAAATGGACACGTCAATGTAGCTCATGAATTAGAGCTTGCCAAGGCCCCAGTGGCATGGATTGTCTCTGCTGTTTGTTCTTCTCTATCCCAGCTTTCAAGGCACAAAGACACATTCCATCTAAATCTGAGAAAGAAGAGGTTAATGTATGAGCATGTTTGATGGGTTTGGGTGTACCTGGTGGTGTTTCGAAGAACACCTAATTGAATCTAATTGATACCTATCAAATATTGAAAAGCCAGATAGAGTGGACATGCAGAGGATGTTTCTAATGGTGGGGAAGTCTAGGACCAGAGGGTACAGCCTCAGAATAGAAGGAAGTCCCTTTAGAACAGAGATGAGGAGAAACTTCATCAGCTAGAGGGTGCTGAATCTATGGAATTCATTGTCACAAACGGCCGCACAGGCCAAGTCATTGGGTATATTTAAAATGGACGCTGATAGATTCTTGATTAGTAAGGGCTTCAAAATTTGTGGGAAGAAGGCAGGAGAATGGAGTTGAGAGGGATAGTGAAGAGGCCCTGATAGAATGGTGGAGCAGGCTCGATGGGACAAATGGGCTACTTCTGCTCCTATGTGTTATGGTTTTCTTTCTCTCACATAGTGTTTTGGTTTCCTGACTCAAAAAGAAGAACACTTTCATCTTGGATCGGGGACCAAAGGACGTCACCATATTGATGGAAAATAATCCCTGCAAGTTATGTCACTGTAGATCGAGTCACTGAGTCCTACAGCACAGAAACAATTCTTTCAGCCCAACTCATCCACGTTGACAAGGACATCTATCTGTAAAATCTCAACCTCTTCTTGTTATGGATGAGATACAGGAGCATGAAAAACCATCCTGAATGTTTCAGAAACAACTTCTTCCCCTCTGTCACTTGAAAGTCAGATTGAAATGTCGAAACATACCAAATGTGTCGTCTGCAGCAATGACCAACACAGCCCGAGGATATGCTGGGGGCAGCCCGCAAGTGTCACCCTGCTTCTGGCACCTCCATAGCTTGCCTGCAGCTCACTAACCCTAACCCATACGTCCCTAAAACGTAGGAGGAAACCAAAGCATCCGAGGAAACCCACGCGGTCACGGACACAACGTACAAACTCCTTACAGGGATGGCAGGAATTGAACGCTGATCACTGGCACTGCAATAACATTACCCTAGCTGTTACATTACTGTGCCATGACAGTTTCAGTCCTGTGACTCTACAGGGCACTATTTCTAATATTATTCTTGTGATTTGTCAATAATATATCTGTCAAAATAAGCTCAAACAAAAAAGAGTGCACAATGCTAGTGAGTAATGATCTACATTTCTCAAGAGCAGAACACAGTCACTTCCAACTATTTCCTCTTTTCTTTAACCTCAGAATTTCCCAATTTTAAATAGCAACATCAATTAGAAAATCAGAACCAGGAAACACTGAAAAATCACGCAGTGGATGCATGTGATTACGAATTTCACAACATTAATATTATTTACACTCAACGGGCACTCCTTGTTGCTGGGACTTGAGGACTTGAGTTATGGGGAAACGTTGAATAGGTTAGGACTCTGTTCCCTGGAGCACAGGAGAATGAGGGGAGATTTGACTGAGATATACAAAGTCATGAGGGGTGTGGTAACGTGAACAAACTCACCAGAGAGACACTGAAGCTAATGGATGTAGAAGTGTTTTATTCAACAGCAATGAGCAGCAGCCATCATAGCAAGACACTCTCTAGAGGCCCGTTCGACCCAGTATTACATGACATTTTATATGCTAAAGATCAAAGATAACAGCAGGACAATTCTATAGTTACAATGTATCTACAATGCTTCCTTTGAATTACATACAGTTTTCACACACCTCTTCCTTCACACCCATACTCCAGACACCCAAAATGAATGTTAATCTGCGTTGTCTAGTTTTCCAATTAACTGGTGTCTACAGCCCCAGGAAACTATTGTCCAGGGCTGCATTTTAAATTTAATCTACAGTCCACACTCAGGTCTAAAGATTGCTTGCTGAAGTTAATATTTTGCTATATAACCTAACTCTGGAATACTCCCTTACAGTCCCTCCTCTTGGTCCTCCTGGACAAAAATAAATTTGTTCTAGGAAAGGCCAAACCTGAGGGAGGATCTAATCAAATAGGATAGCAAAAATGCCCAGCTTCGGAACCCTTCCCCCACTTACCCTATGTGCATCTACATCTACATAATCAACCCTAATGGCTACCAACAAGACCCTAAGCAGAGATTGTTCCAGAAATTTGACAAAGTGTCTCTAAAATGCAGCTTTGTCATTTGTATGTTTGTAGCCTGCTTCCCTGCTGGCTGATTGCAGTTTAATTACATTCGTATCTTCAATCCTTCATTTCCTGATAGCTAAAACTCAGCAATTATTCTCTGGACAGGGTACCAGCCTGGTAAATGTACCAGGCTCACAGGCCCTCTCATTGATGTATAGGAGGGGTTTTGGGGTAGTCTCTATTTGAATGACTGCATCTCCATTCTAAGAGGTCACCCGTCTATTTTGACACTGTGTCCTCTGGTCTTAGACACTCCCACTGTAGGAAATATCCTCTCCACATCCACTCCATCGAGGCCTTTCACTATTTGATAGGTTTCAATGAGGTCACCCCTCATACTTCTGATTTCCAGTCAATACAGGCCCAGAGCCATGAAATGCTCTTCATGTGACAAGCCGTTTAATCCTTGAATCACTTTTGTGAACCTCCTTTGAACCCTCTCTAGTTTCAGCACATCAGAGGCCTAAGACTGTTCACAATACTCCAGGTGAGGCCTCACCAGTGCTTTATAAACTTTCAACATTACATCTGGAGACAGACTGTCCACTGGCATCTTCTACAATCGGTCTCCATCTCTGGAGACAGACTGGCCACTGACATCTTCTACAAGCCCACTGACTCTCATAGCTACCTCGACTATACCTCTTCCCACCCCGCCACATGCAAAAATGTCATTCCCTATTCCCAGTTCCTCCGTCTCGGCCACATCTGCTCCCAGGATGAGGTTTTCCATTCCAGGACATCTCAAATGTCCTCTTTCTTTAGGGATCGTGGTTTCCCTTCTACTGTCATCAATGATGCCCTCACCTGCATCTCCTCCATTTCCCGCACTTCGGCTCTCACCCCATCCTCCCGTCACCACAACAGGGACAGAGTTCCCCTGGTCCTCACCTACCACCCCACCAGCCTCCGGATCCAGCACATTATCCTCCGCAACTTCCGCCACCTTCAACAGGACCCCACCACTAAGCACATCTTTCCCTCTCCACCCCTCTCTGCTTTCTGCAGGGATCGGTCCATCCGCGGCTCCCTTATCTGCACGTCCCTTCCCACTGATCTCCCACCCGGCACTTATCCCTGTAAGTGTAAGTGCAATACCTGTCCCTACACCTCCTTTCTTGCCACCATTCAGGGTTGCAAACAGTCCTTCCAGGTGAGGCAACACTTCACTTATGAGTCTGTTGGGGTCATCTATTGCATCCGGTGCTCCCGGTGCGGCCTCCTCTACATCGGTGAAACCCGACACAGATTGGGGGACCGCTTTGTCGAGCACCTCCGCTCCATCCGCCAAAACAGACAGGATCTCCCAGTGACCACCCACTTCAACTCTGCTTCCCATTTCCATTCAGATATGTCCATACATGGCCTCCTCTACTGCCATGATGAGGCTAAACTCAGGTTGGAGGAGCAACACCTCATATACCGTCTAGGTAGTCTCCAGCCCCTTGGTATGAACATAGAATTCTCCAACTTCCGGTAATTCCCTCCCCCTCCCTTCCTCTATCCCTATTTCACTCTGCCCCCTCCCCCAGCTGCCTCATGGTTCAGCCTCCTTCTTCTACTACCCATTGTTTTCAGGGCTATGACGTCAATGCTTCCCCTCCCCCACCCCTTTGTCTTTCAAATTACTGGTCTTTCAACTGAAGCTACAAGCATTCTTCAAATCCTTCCCCATCTTTCATTCTTCAGTCCTGATGAAGGGTTCCGGCCCGAAATGTCAACTCATCGTTTCTGACTGATGCTGCCCGACCTGCTGAGTTCATCCAGCGTACTGAAAGTGTTGCTTTGATCACAGCATCTGCAGATTATTTGGTGTTTCCAACATTACATCTTTGCTTTTATATCCTAGTCCTTTTGAAATGAATGCTAACATCGCATATGCCTTCCTCACCACAGACACAATTTACCTTTAGGGAGTCCCGCACAAGGACTCCAAAATCCCTTTGCACTTAGATTTTTGTATTTTCTCTCCATTTAGAAAATAGTCAACCATGCATGACCATACACTTCCCAAGGCTGTATTCCACCTGCTGTTTCTTTGTCCATTCTCCTAATCTGTCTGTCCTTCTGTAGCCTCTCTATTTCCTCAAAACTACCTGTCCCTCCACATATCTTCGTATCATCTGTAAACTTTGCAACAAAGCCATCAGTTTCACCATCCACATTGTTAACATATAATGTAATAAGAATTGATCCCAACACAGACCCCTGTGGAACACCACTAGTCACCAGCAGCCAGTCAAACAAGGCTCCCTAAGTCCCTTTATTCCCACTCTTTGCCTCCTGCCAATCAGCCACTGCTTTATCCATACTAAATCTTTCCTGTAATACCAAGAGCTTGTAGCTTGCTAAGCAGCCTCATGTGTGGTAGCTAATCAAAGGCCTTCTGAAAATCCAAGTACACAACATCAACTGATTCTCCTTTGTCAGTCCTGCTTGGTGTTTCTTCAAAGAATTCCAGCAGATTTGTCAGGCAAGACTTTCCCTTGAGGAAACCATGCTGACTATGGCCTATTTTATCATGTGCCTCCAAGGACCCCAAAACCACATCCTTAAAAATCAACTCCAACATCTTCCCAACCACTGACGTCAGACCAACTGGCCTACAGTTTCCTTTCTTCTGCCTCTCTCCCTTCTGGAAGAGTGGCATGATGTTTGCAATTTTCCAGTCTTCTGGAGACATTCCAGAATCTAGTGATTCTTGAAAGATCATTACTAATACTTCCAAAATCTCTTCAGCCTCCTCTTCAAAACCCTGGGGTGTGCACCACCTGGTCCAGGTGACTTATCTACGTTCAGACCTTTCAGTTTCCCAAAAACCTTCTCTCTAGTGATGGTAACTTCACAGACATCATAAACCCTGACTCCTGGAACTTGTACCATACTGATAGTGTCTTCCACAGTGAAGGACTGGTGCTAAATATTTATTCAGTTCGTCCACCAGTTCCTTCTCCTCCATTACTACCTCACCTTCCAGTAGTCCAATATCCATTCTCGTCTCTCTTTTACACTTTAACCCGAGTCCAGTGTTTCCACTGGCTGCCCCGCCGGGCCTGTACATGAACACAGGGATTTTTCATTTGGACCACCACCTGTCCTCAAGGGAGTGAAACCTGTCTTTTCAACCAGCTCTCTTACCGTGACTTGGTCACCTGGCTGTGAGAAGACTCTCTTCTCTCCCTCAGACTCACTTACCCTCTGATCATCAATATGCTGCTGCTCCTTTGCTCAATCCCTCTATGTGTTACCCTGGTTATGGTGGTCCTTCACATCTCCATGTAATCTTACCAAAATGGTATTTGTAGTTTCTTTCTGTACACTTGTAATTTCTGTTGCTTCTTGTTCTTCCACTACCCTCCTCACACTGATGTCTGCTCTCTCGTTCCCCTTCTGCTCCCTGCTGTCCCCTTTCTGGTGGGCCTTCACTTCAATCACTGCTCCCTCTTCAGGCAGCTACTACTTCCAGCAGCTCCTGACCGTGCTTGGCTCCTACCCTGGGGACCTCCTGACATGATTCCCGCATACCACCCTGTCTCTCCTCCCTGCTTGGAGCTGCGGTCTCTCTGTGGGCCATGTTAGCTGCTTTGCGGGTCACGCACACTCGCTGCCCCTCTCTTGTCTGTGTAGTTTCTCCCTTCCCTGAGTCTGTGATAGCAGCTGCCTTCGCCAGTGTGTCTAACCCCAGGATAGTCCCGTCATTGTTTGGGCTGACTTCTTTCCGCCCTCCTTGTTTCACCTCCTGCAATGGTAATGTAAATCGTCTCGCTAGTCCTGGGCAAGGGTAGATTAGTTACTGGTACTGACGACCCTGTGCCCACCAACACTACACGTTGCTGACCCTCTAACAAACCTCCTCTGTACGTCCGCTGATGGCCACCACTGGCAACAGAGACTGCCATCACCAGCTCTATAATCTGGGCAGCAGCCAAATTGGAAAAGAAGGGCGCTGCTGTGGAGTTTGCCTGCTTTGGTGAGTCACTTTCACACTTCCCTCTTTTTTCTGGACACTGACCCCAACTGTGGCCTGAGAAGTCACGGCTGTAACAAACCATCTCCTTTCCCCTCCTACGCCTGTTCCAGCAGTTCCTCACTGTGCGCCCCAGCTGCTGGCACACAAAGCAAGTTATCTGTGATGTCACGGCTTTATGACTTCTCTTCCCCCTCCTCTGGTCTATCTCGCTGGCCCATTGCGGAATACCAAGCCATCAGTAAACACCCTTCACTGCTGATGGCCTCATCAACCAAGTTAACACACAAAGTCTAATCTTGTACATAAACACACGTGCACGCACGTGCGCCACGCTCCTTTCATATCTACTAGTTCAGCTCTCCACCGTGTTTGTGATACCTCATGATCCCATAGCCACCAACCCAACAGGTCCAAGTGTGAGTGCTAATTTAAAAAAAAAACTCACCTAGTTAGTCTGTTGAGATCGCTGGTCACACGAAGGTATCCCGGACAAGCCCCCAAATGTTGCAACAAAGTCACCAGACACTGAAGCTGTGGATACAGAAGTGTTTGATTCAATAAAAATGAGCAGCAGGCATCAAATTGAGACACTCTTGGACCCAATAAAGATCAAAGATAACAGCAGGACAGTTCTAAAGTTACAATGTAGCTACAATGCTTCCCTTTAAATTACATATCATTTTCACACATCCTTGTTTGCACCCACACTCCAGATCCCAAAGTGAATGTTACTCAGCATTGTCTAGTTTTCCAATCAACTGGTGTCCACAGCTCCAAAAAATTACTGTCCCAGACTGCATTTTAAATTTAATCTGCTATCCATGTTCACATCTAAAGATTGGTTGTTGAAGTTGGTTGCTGAAGTTAGCATTTTTTTATATAACCTAACTCCAGAATAAGCCTTAGCAAGATTAAGGCAAGCAAGTTCTTTCCAATGAGTTTGGTTGAGACTAGAACTAGAAGTCATGGGTTAAGGGTGAAAGGTGAAGTATTTAAGGGCTACCTGAGGGGGAGCTTCTTCACTCAGAGGGTGGTGAGAGTGTGGAACAAGCTGCCAGTGGAAGTAGAGGATATGGATTTCATTTCAATATTTAAGAGAAATTTGGATAAGTACATTTTTGACACATTGGACTTCAAAGATAAAAGTATTGAGTACAGGATATTCAATGTTATGTTGAAGTTGTATAAGACGTTGGTGAGGCCTAATTTGGAGTATTGTGTGCAGTTTTAGTCACCTACCTACAGGAAAGATGTAAATAAGATTGAAAGAGTACAGAGAAAATGTACATGGATGTTGCTGGGACCAGAGGATCTGAATTATAAGGAAAGATTGAATAGGTTAGGACTTTATTCCTTGAAGAATGAGGAGAGATTTGATAGAGGTATACCAAATTATGAGGGGTATAGATAGGGTAAACACAAGCAGGCTTTTTCCGCTGAGGTTGATGGGGACTACAGCTAGAGGTCAAGGGTTAAGGGTGAAAAGTGGAAAATTTAATGGGAACAAGGGTTGTGAGAGTGGGGAACAAGCTGCCAGTGCAAGTTGTGCATGTGAACTTGATTTGAACGTTTAAGAGAAGTTTGGATTGGTACATGGATGGTAGGGGTATGGAGGGTTATGGTCCAGATGCAGGTCAATGGGGACAGGCACTTTAAATGGGATATTATAATTTCAGGCATCATTCTCCAACGATCCGCTTAATCTACAACAGGAACAAAAAGTTGAAAACCCTGCTGTCTGGCGGAGGCTGGAACTTTGGAACTCAGCAGTAAGTGTGAACACATTTTGTTTCACCTTTGTCTGGGTGATGAGGTGAGAACAGCTGTCGTTCGCACTGGGAAGCTAAGAGTGAATGGTCAGCCCGTTACGGTCATCAGAGATGGGTTTCCTCCCTCAGGTTCAGCACTGCGGTGTCCACACCCGAAAACCGTCAGACCTTCATAACGTCCGCCATCAGCTTCCTCCGACAGTACGGCTTTGATCGTTTGGACATCGATTGGGAACATCCTGGATTGAGGGGAAGTCCTCCGCAAGACAAGCATCTCTTCACCGTGCTAACTCGGGTTAGGTAGAGCGTAGCTGATGGAAGAGTTTCCCATCCTGAATGACCCAACGTCACTGAACTTTCACTGTCACTGGCAGACAAGGTTAGGAACGGAGACATGAAACTCAGGCGCAACTTTATTACACGGAGGGTGGTAGATAACATGTGAAACGAGCTGCCAGAGGAAGAGGTTGAGGGAGGTATAAGATGGATAAATATAAAGATCAGTTTTATTTGTCACATGTACATTGGAACATACAGTGAGATGCGTTGCTTTGCATCAAGTATATGGTAGACTAATGGTTAACACGATGTTTTACTGAAGCAGCAGCCCAGGTTCAGTATGTGCCACTGTCTATGAGGGGTCTGTACGTTCTCCCCGTGGCCTTGTGGGTTTCCTCCGGGTGCTCCGGTTTCCTCCCACAGTCCAAAGACCTACCGGTTGGTAGGTTAATTAGGCATTGTAAATTGTTCCGTGATTAGAACATGGAACATAGAAACTTACAGCACATTACAGGCCCTTTGGCCCACAACGTTGTGCCGACCATGTAACCATACAATCCTGTGATTAGGCTAGGACTAAATCAAAGGATTCTGCCTGGCGTGTTTCGAAGGGCCGGAAGTATCGCAATAAACAAACAAACAAACAAATAAATAAAATGAAGTAGCGAGAATTGTGCTGGGACCACACTTTTGGCACCAACATAGCATGCCCACAACTCACTAATCTGGGAGGAAACCCGGACCACCCTGAGGAAACCTACACAGTCACGAGAAGAACGTTCAAACTCCTTACAGACGGTAGTGGGAATTAAACCCCGAATGGTGATAGCCAGCGCTGTAAGATGAGGTGTTAACCATTACAGTACAGTGCACCCTGACTTCTAAAAGTCATTGGATCGAAGGGCCTGTTTCAGTGCTGTGTGTATGATTTCTCTCACTCTCTCTCTCGTGCATGTCGGAGTGGAGTGCGTGTGTGTGTGTGTGTGTGTGTGTGTGTGTGTGTGAGAGTGTGTGTGTGTGTGGGGGGGGGGGCGGGGGGGGTGATGCAGAAACTGCTGGCTCTTCAGGCTTCACCTCTGTCCCTGAACTCTGAGGGAAGCACATCCTTCCTTCCCCGGACAGCAATGGCCCAATGCCGCACACTCTGGATGTTGGGGTGATGTCCAGCTGGGAGATTGTCCAGACTGTTGGATGATGTTCCCTGTGATTCCCAACCCCATTCACATTTTTAGATATTACATGGAACATAAAACAGTTCAGTACTGGTACAGACCCTTCGGCCCACAATGTTGTGCCAAACCAATTAAAAAGTAAAAAAAACTAGTCCCTCCTACCTACACAATGTCCATGTCCCTCCATCTTCCTCACATTCATGAGTCAATCTAAACATCTCTTAAAAGCCTCTGATTTATTTGCCTCTACCCCCATACCAGCCATCCACCATTCTCTAAGTTAAAAACTTACCCCTCACAGCCCCTTGAACCTACTTCCTCTCACCTTCAATGCATGCCCTCTGACATTAGACATTTCAACCCTGGTAAACAGATACTCCCTGTCCGCTCTAACTACACCTGTCATAATCTTATAAACCTCCATCAGGTCTCCGCTCAGCCTCCGCTGCTCCAGAGAAATCAGCCCAAGTTTATCCCGGTCATTTGTTTGCCTGTGGTACAACAGCACCACCTGCTGGACAAACAGGTAAACTTCTGCTGGGTCAGGCAGAGTCCGTGGAAGGTTTAATATCACTGGCATATGTCGTGAAATTTGTTGTTTTGTGGCAGCAGTGCATTTGCAATACATAATAATATTAAAAAATGTATATTACAGTAAATATATATTATATATAGTGGGAATGGTGAAGGGGGGGTGCATTACTGAAGGTCCATAATGACAGACGAGGATGTTCGTTAACTCAATAACCGTTTTATTGCAATAAACAGAAAACAGACCAGGCATCCTGCGTGGAGAGTGAACCCAACCAGTCTCACACCAACGGGGGAGGTGACCATCACACACCCGGTTTCAGTTAGGGTGACCCACAAGTACACAAGCGAGTAACTATATAATCCGAGCTAAAATGGAACAATAAATGAACTGGAACTTCCCGCCATAATCCCACAGAAGCATTCTATCACAAGAACAATCAACAGTGTTGGTCATTAGAAATGCAGGGGTAGGTTGTCTATACATATACAGTGTGTGTGGGCGGGGAGGGTGAGGGGTTATAACAGTACTCTCTACTGAATAAAGGAGGATGGGGACTTGGAAGTGTCAAAGTCACAGTCCTGGAAGAAATGTGAAACACCCATGAGTATGTCAGGAAGACGGCCCCCTACAGACGACCTGCTGGGAGAATCCCTCAGACAGCAGGCAGGGGACATGGAAATCAAAGTGGGTGAAGCAGAGCCAGAGGACAGAGACCATGGCAGGACCAGACTCTGCATGAGATAGACCATCACCAGATATCAGAGGTGGTTGACATAAGAAGGACCTACCAATGGCTGGAAATGGCAGGGCTGAGGGACGGCAGACAGACGCTGCTTGTGGCTGCACAAGAACAGGCGCTGAGCACAAGCAGTAGAGACAGGGGTCTACCTTGCCAGACAAGACCCAAGATGCAGGCTGGCCAAGGAATCTGCTGAAACCATCCAGTACACAGTAGCAGGGTGCAAGATGCAGGCAGGGACAGCATGCACTGAACAGCACAACCAAGTTGCAATAATTGTGTACAGGGACATCTGCACTGAGTATGCATTGGACACTCCCAACTCCAAACGGGAAACACCTGAGAAGGTCGTGGAGAATGGCAGAACTAAGATCGTGTGGGACTTCCAAATGCAGATTGATAAGCAGATACTGGCCAACCAACCAGAAAGAGTAATACTGGACAAGGAACAGAAGAAAGCAATAGTCACAGATGTGGCAATCCCAAATGACAGTAATGTCAGGAAGGAAGAATATGAGAAGCTGGGGAAATACCAGGGCTTGAAAGAGCAGATAAAAAGGATGTGGAAGGTTAAAGCCAGCGTAATCCCGGTGGAGATTGGAGCACTTGGAACTGTGACACCTGAGATCAGGCTCCAACAAATCCTGGGAACAACATCTGAGATCTCGGTCTGGGAGAGTGCACTACTGGGAACAGCAAGGATACTGTGCTGAAACCTCAAGCTCCCAGACCTCTGGTAGAGGACCCGAGATTGAAGAAAAAATACACATACACAACATCCATAAGGGGAGAGAGAGGAAAAAAAATATAATAGTTAAATTAAATAAGTAGTGCAAAAATAGAAATAAAATTTAGCGAGGAAGTTTTCATGGGTTCAATCTCCATTCAGAAATTGGACAGCAGAGGGGAAGAAGCTGTTCCTGAATCATTGAGTGTGTGCCTTCAGGCTCCTGTACCTCCTTCCTGATGGAAGCAATGAGAACAAGGCATGACCTGGGCGATGGGGGTCCTTAATGACGGACAGTTGATGTTTTGGGATTGAGCTCCTTCATCTGGGCTGATCGCATCGCCTTCTGTTTCGGGTAACTAATACACAAGTGTGAGATGATGCATTTTGGAAAGTCAAGCCAGCATAGGATTTCTACTATGAATGGTAGGGCAAGAGGGAATGTAATGAAACAGAGGGACCAAGGAATACAAGGGCATAGTTCATTGAAAGCAATGCCACAGGTGGACAGGGTGGTGAAAAGGGCCTTTAGCATGCTGGCCTTCATCACTCAGGCACTGGGACGTGTTGCAGTTCTGTAAGTCACTGGTGAGTCCCACTTGGAGTGCTGTGTACAGTTTTGGTCACCCTGTTACAGAAACGATATGATTAAACAGGACCGAGTGCAGGAAAGACTTACGAAGACGTTGCCAGGGCTCAAAGGCCTGAGTTATAGGGGGAGGATGGCTAGGGTAGGTCTTCATTCCTTGGAGCATAAGAGAATCGGGGGGGGGGCAGACTTTATAAAAATGTTTAAAACTATGATCAGGTGTGTGGCAATGATCTTCTCTCTGGAGTAGGGGAGTCCAAGACCGGGGGTGGGAGACAGAGGTTTGAAAGGGACCAGAGAGGCAACCTTTCCACACAGAGGGTGACGACTATATGGAACAGCGTGCCAGAGGAAGTGATTGAAGCAGGTAGAACAAGACGATTTAAGAAGCAGTTGGGTAGGTACAGAAAGGGGCAGGGCTCGGAGGAATATGAGCTAAATGCAGGAATTTGGGACTAGCTGATTGGTTTAGGACTAGCTAGGTGGATACATTGGTCAGAAGGTCCTGTATTCGTGCTATATGACTCTATGCTAACTGCCTGCATTTTATATGGTGCTATTGCCATTTAACTCTAGAGATAGATTGTTTAAATATATATAAGTTCAAAATAAATTTATTATCAAAGTACATATATGTCACCATCTACTACCCTGAGATTCATCTTCTCTCAGGCATGCACAGTAGAACAAAGAAATACAATAGAATCAATGAAAAACTTCACACAAACAAAGACTGACAACCAATGAGCAAAAGGAGGAAGACTGCTAAAACAAAAAAAAACTAAGAACATGAGTTGGAGAGTTCTTGACATCAGAGGACATCAATACCGATGAGGTGTGTTGGCAGGGGGACTCAGTTCAAGAGCCGAGAGGTGATGTTGCAACTCTATAAAACCCTGCACTCGGAATATGGTGTTCTGTTCCAGTCGCCTCATTATAAGAAGGCTGTGGAAACTGTAGAAAGGTGCAGAGGATATTTATCAGGATGCTGCCTGGTCTAGAGACCATATCTCATGAGAAAGCATTGGTTTTTCTCTTTGGAGTGAAAGAGGATGAGGGGTGACTTGACAGAGGTGTCCAAGATGATAAGAGGCATAGACAGCGTGGACGGTCAGAGTCTTTTCCCCAGGGTGGAAATGGCTAACGTGAGTGGGCATTCATAATTTTAAGGTGATTGGAGGAAAGTATAGGGGGGGACGTCAGAGGGCGGTGTTTTACACAGAGAGTGGAGGGTGAGTGGAATGCATTGCCAGGGGCGGTGGCAGAGGCAGAAGCATTGAGGACAGTGAACAGACTCTTAGGTAGGCACATGGATGATGGAAAAATGGAGGGTTACGTGGGAAGGAAAGGTTAGATTGATTTTAGAATAAGTTAAAAGGTTGGCTCAGTGTTGTGGCCAGAGGGTCTGTGCTGTGCTGTAATAGTCTATGTTCTGTGTTCTAATACAGAGGACTTCAGTACTAATCAACAAGCTTCAAAACCTCGCCCTTTGTAACCTTTGTAAGACTAAGCCTGCACTGCTCCTTGTTACTATTGATGGTGAGGACGTGGATGTAGTGGGGACCCACAAGTACCTGGGGGTGCACCTGGATGACAGATTTGAGTGGAGCACCAACACAGAGGCTGTGTACAGGAAAGGCCAGAGTCGCCTCTACTTCCTGAGGAGACTGAGGTCCCTCGGAGTCTGCAGGCCTCTCCTTCACATGTTCTACCAGTCTGCTGTCGCCAGTGCAATCTTCTGTGTGGTGGGGTGCTGGGGCAATGGCATCAACACAGGTGATGCCAAAAGGCTCAATAAACTGATTAGAAAGACTGGCTCTGTTATAGGAGTCAAACTGGACACACTGGAGGCTGCAGTAGAGCAAAGGACCACATGGAAAATCCTGGCGATTCCAGACAATGTTTCTCACCCTCTGCATGCCACCGTGCCTGAACAGAGGTGCACTTTTACTAATAGATAAGACAACTGTGCTGCTCCAAAGAGCTCTATATGAGGTCATTCTTACCCCCAGCCATGAGGCTCTATAATGAGTCAACCTATAGCTGGGAAAGTGATGATCCCCCTCCTGTTAGACTGTTTGTGGTAACTTATTTTTTATTCTTTATACTTCCCTTATAATATTTATATCTGTGCACTTGTAATGCTACTGTGACCCTGTTATTTCCTTTTGGGATCAATAAAGTATCTATCTATCTATCTATCTTCCTCTGCAACTGCATCCTTGACTTCCTAATTGGGAGCTACAGTCAGTGCGGATTGAAAATAACACCTCCTCTTCGCTGACGATCAGCACAGGCACACCTCAAGGATGCCTCCTTTGCCCGATGCTCTATTCTCGCCACACCCATAACTGTGCGGCTAGGAACCGCTCAAACACCATAGATAAATTTACCGATGACGCAGCTATTGCTGGCGGAATTTCAGATGGCGACGAGGAGGCGTCCAGGCGTGAGACAGATCAGCTGGTTGAGTGGTGTCGCAGCAACAACTGTCCCCCTGGTGTCAGTGAGAACAAGGACTTCAGGAAGGGGAAGTCGAGGGAACACACTCCAGTCCTCACTGAGGGTCGGCAGTGGAAAGGATGAGCAGTTTCAAATTCCTGTGTATCAACATGCAGGTACAGCAGGCAGTGAAGAAAGCTAATGGCATGTTGGCCTTCATAACAAGGGGAGTTGAGTATAGGAGCAAAGAGGTCCTTCTGCAGTTGTACAGGGCCCTGGTGAGACCATACCTGGAGTATTGCGTACAGTTTTGGTCTCCAAATTTGAGGAAGGACATTCTTGCTATCGAGGGAGTGCAGTGTAGGTTCACGAGGTTAATTCCCGGGATGGCAGGACTGTCATATGTTGAAAGATTGGAGCGACTGGGCTTGTATGCTCTGGAATTTAGAAGGATGAGAGAGGATCTGAATGAAACCTATAAGATTATTAAGGGATTGGACACGCTAGAGGCAGGAAACATGTTCCCGATGTTGGGAGAGTCCAGAACCAGAGGCCACAGTTTAAGAATAAGGGAAAGACCATTTAGAACAGAGGAAAAACTTTTTCACACAGAGTGTTGTGGTTCTGTGGAATGCCCTGCCTTAGAAGGCAGTGGAGGCCAATTCTCTGGATTCTTTCAAGAAAGAGTTAGATAGAGCTCTTAATGATAGCAGAGTGAATGGATATGGGGAGAAGGCAGGAAAAGGGTACTGATTGTGGATGATCAGCCATGATCACAGTGAATGGTGGTGCTGGCTTGAAGGGCTGAATGGCCTACTCCTGCACCTATTGTCTATTGTCTATTGTCTAACACTACCCTGGGCCCAGGATACCGATACACCCACAGAGAAGGCATGCCAGTGGCTAAACTTCAGTACGAGTTTGAGGAGATTAGGTTTGTCACGAAAAACTCTCGCAAGTTTCTACATGGCAGAAAGCATTCTGACTGGTTGCAATCTCTGTCTGGTATGGAGACGCCAGGGAACAGAACCAGAAAAAACTGCAGGGGCTTGAAGACTCAGCCAGATCCATCATGGGCAGTAGGTTCCCCACCATCAAGGACATCTTTAAAAGGCGATGACTCAAGAAGACAGCATCCATCCTGAAGGACCCGCACCACATTGTCCTCTTCTCATTACCACCATCAGTGAGGAGGTACAAGAGCCTGAAGACACACAACATTTTTAGGAACAGCTTGTTCCCTTTTGCTATCAGGTTTCTGAATGGTCCATGAACCCATGAACACTACCTGTTTACCTGTCTTTTGTACTATTTATTTATTTTTTAATCTATTTCTCATCAATGTTCCCTCTATTTTTTTTTACAGCTGCATGGACCAAAGATTGCTCTGAGCAGGAAATTTTTACCTGGCCTGAAATCAGTGCGGCAATTTAAATTTTTTTTAATATAATATGCACACTATGAATATTTAGAATGAAAATTGAAGAACCACATACTTTTGGTTTTATTTACTAACTGAAGGGTATAATGATGTACAGTACAACAAAGAAAATCTTTGACGTTACATAAACTTTTTCTTGTCAGTCTTTATTCCAGCTGTGTGGCAAAAAAGGCTATGTGCATGGGGTCATTTCAGTTACTGTGCGACAGTGCCCCCTCGCAGCTTAGAGGAAACAGAGTTTCTCATTGTAACGCATAGTAATTTTTTTTAATGCATTGCGCTGTGCAGCTGCAACAAAACTACAAATTTCGCAAGGTTCTGGTTCATTGAAATCCATTGAGTTGTTGCATCATCGGGTCACATTAGGTGGCGCAACAGCACAGCCTGAGAGAGGTCACTGATCGGGGAGTCACTGCATTAATCATTGTCCATGGTTAGGAGCACGTACTGAGTGAAGAGTAAGGCTGGAAACTTTCAATGGGACCTGCTTCTCCACAGTGATCTGTTTAACCTCAAGGGAGGGAGCTCGGCAGCCAGTTGCTAAGATGGTGGGATTCAAGAGTTCAGAGTAAATTTATTATCAGAGTACATAAACTCTGAGGTTCATTTTCTTGTAAGCATTCTTAATAAATCCATAATAGAATAATAACCATAAAAGAATTAATGAAAGACTGTACCAACTTGGACGTTCAACCAGTGAACAAAGAACAACAAGCTGTGCAAATACAAAAAGAAAGAAATAATAATAAATAAATAAGCAATAAATATCGAGAACATGAGATGAAGTGCCCTTGAAAGTCAGCCCATTGCTTGTGGGATGGGGCCAGTGAAGTTGAGTGACGTTATCCCCTTTGGTTCAAGAGCCTGACGGTTGAGGGATAATAACCGTTCCTGAGCCTGGTGGTGTGAGTCTTGAGGCTCCTGTACCTTCTTCCTGATGGCAGCAGTGAGAAGAGAGCACGGCCTGGGTGGTGGGGATCCTCATTGATGGATGTTGCTTCCCTGCGACAGCTTTCCACGAAGATGTGCTCAGCGGTGGGGAGGGCTTTACCCGTGATGGACTGGGCCGTATCCACTACTTTTTGCAGGATTTTTCATTCAAAGACATTGGCGCTTCCGTACCAGGCCGTGATGCAGCCAGTCAATATACTCTCCACTACACATCTATAGAAGTTTGTCAAAGTTTTAGATGTCATGCTGAATCTCCTCAAACTCCTGAGGAAGCAGAGGTGCCGCCGTGCTTTCTTCATAATTATACTTACGTGCCAGGCCCTATCCTCCGAAATGATAGCACTGAGGAATTTGACATTACTGACTCTCTCCACCTCTGATCCCCCCCATGAGGACTGGCTCATTGTCCTCTGGTTTTCTCCTGCTGAGGTCAATAATCAGCTCCTTGGTCTTGCTTGACATCGAGAAAGAGGCTGTTGTTGCGGCAGCGCTCAGCTGGATTTTCAAACTCCTTCTTGTATACTGATTCGTCACCACCTTTGATTCGGAGAGACTGCAGATGATGGCATCTCAACCAGGAAGCAAACCCTGCAGGTCAGGCAGCGTCTGAGGGGGCGGGGCAGAATGGATCATTGACATTTTGGGTCGAGACTCTTCATCAGTTGACTGCCCATTTCTCTCTGGAGATGCTGTCTGACCTGCTGAGTTCCTCCACTGGTCCACTTCTGGCGGGAACGATGTTCGATCACACTGGCTTCTACAGGGTTGAACAAGGTTTCCTTTCAAGTGCATTTTTTTATGATCACAAGACCCTGCTGGAGATCCAGAACCTAGTGGTTCTGCAGGTCTACCCCACCAGGGAGTTGCTGGTTGGTGGAGAAGCTGAAGGAGCTGGATTGTGCGGCTGTCTGTGTCCGAGAGGATTTGCAGGGGTCAGTGCCTGAAGGAAGAGTGCAGCCTGACAGCGAGCAATCGTCCCGGTCGCTTCTCCGGTGAGCGCAAGACCCTGTTGGACATCTTTAATGTGGAACGCTGCAAGTCCGGTTCACTTGTTTACTGGCGGGTGGCGGGGGAGCTGGGAGGCCTCAGTCACAGCAGGGCAACGACCAGGCCTCAGTCCACGCTGCTGATTATTTACAGCCGCCCAGGAGAGAGGCATCGGTGCCAGTACACTCCACCAGAGGTGGCGTGGTGCGCCCTCCAGTGCTGCCCCTCGGTGTATGCTCGGCAAAAGGCAAGCTGTGTTGAGTTCATGGACTCAGGGGCTTGGACAGTTTATTTTTGTGTGACTGTATTTTACTAATGTCTTATATTTGTTTTCAATCTTATATGTGCCTTGTGCCGCGTATGAGTGTGGTACTGTGTTGTGTACCTTGGCTCCAGAGGAACACTGTTTCACTTGGCTGCCCTCATGGACGTTCATGTCTGGTTGAATGTCCACTTGAACATGAACTACTGGAGGAAGTGGTTGAGGCAGACGCATTAACAATATTTAAAAGGCACTTGAACAGACACTGTACATGGATGAGAAAGGTTTAGACCAGGGGTTCCCAACCTAGTGTCCATGGGCCTCTTGGTTAATGGTAGGGATCCCATGGCATAGAAAAGGTTTACAGGGAGATGATCCAAATGCGAGTAAATGGGACTAGCTTGGTTTCACCAGGGTCAGCATGGACCAGTAGGGCCAAAGGGCCTGTCTCATGCTGTAAAACTACTACAGGGCTTTCCCAACTGCATGTCTTCGAATATCAGCGCATGAGACAGAATTGCATTCAACCACCAGGCTCTTGAACCAGAGGGGGTGACTTCACTCGCCCCATCACTGAACTGTTCCCCACAACCTACAGACTCACTTTTGTCATTATTACTTTCTCTGTGGTATTTTGCAGTTTGTTGTATTTTGCACTCTGGTTGTTTACCCATCCTGCTGGGTACAGTCTTTCAATAATTCTACTGTGTTTACTGTGTGTACCTACAGGAAAATGAAACTCAGGGTTCTACATCATGACATATATGTACTTTGATAATAAATTTACTTTGAACTTTCAAATTATCTTTCCCAATTAATTGAAGTGAGTTCTTCAGCGCTTGGAATGAAGAATATTTTGAGCACACAGACTAGAAATGTCATAGAACGGGAACCAATTGTCAGGATGTGTTGCTTGGAAAAACCATTCTGATCTGTCCTCTCCTATTAGATTCCTTCTTCAGCCCTTTATCTCATCTGCCTACCCTCTCAGCCCTTCTCCTCACACGTCCATCACCTCCCTCTGGTTCCCTTCCTCCTTCCCTTTCCCCCAGGGTCCACTGTCCTCTCCTATCAGATACCTTCTTCAAATTTTTACTTCTTCCACCTATCCAGCTTCTGAATACATCTCCCTCCTCCACCCACCAGCTTCCCCCTCACCTCAAAAAAGATAATTGAGGGCCGGCTGGTGACGCAATGATATCGGTGCCGGACCCGGGAGTGGAGGTTCCCGGGTTCGAAACCAGTCGGGTCCACTCCCGAGTACGTTTTCCATCCGTGCCGGGTTGAGTGTCGAGATTGCAACTCGACCTCGTAAAATAAAGGGAAAATACTGCGGAAATGTCTGTGTGAGGAGTGACGCGCCACACGGTCTCTCTCTTGCTCCGCGCCTTGTAAAAGCCATGAAAAAGACATCATCACGGATGCACGCACGGACACACAGACGCGCACGCACGGAGGCGCAGACACACACGCAGACGTATTCACACAGGCACACGCCAAAAAAAAAATTGAGTATCTATTGATCTCTGTTTAAGTATACCCTATGACTTGGCCTCCACAGTTGTTTATGGCAATGGATTCTACAAATTCACCAATGTCTGGCGAGAGAAATTCCTCCTCATCTCTGCTCTAAAGGGACATCCTTCTGTTCTGACCCTTGCACAATTAGAACCATTCTCTTTGTCCAAACATCTGCATGTCTACACTATCCAAGTTCCTAGCTCCTTGAAAGAGGCTACCCAGGTCAATGGGGTAGTTAAGAATGTTTATATAATGCTTATTAGTCGAGGCGTTGAGTTCAAAAGTGAAGAAGTTATGTTGCAACTTTATAAAACTCTGAAATATTGTGTATAGTTCTGGTCACCCCACTGTAGGAAGGATGTCCAGGATGTGGAAGGGGTTCACCAGGACGCTGCCTGGTTTGGAGGGCATGAGAGGGTGGAAAAACTTGGGCAGTTTATCTCCGGAGCGCTGGAAGCTGAGGGGAGATCTGATAGAGGTGAATTCAATTATGAGAGGCACGGACAGTATCTTTCTCCTGGGGTTGAAATGAGTATTACCACAGGGCATGCATTGAAGGTGAGAGCGGCTACATTCAAGGAAGGGTGAGGGGTAAGTTTTTTTACTCAGGGAGTGGTGGATGTCTGGGGTGCGCTGCCAGGTGTGGTGGTAGAGGCAAATACATTAGAGGCTGTTAAGAGGCGTTTAGATAGGCACATGGATGTGAGGAAGATGGAGGGATATGGACATTGTGTAGGTAGGAGGGATTAGTGTGTAGCCCCCCTGGCCAACCTCAAGGTCGCTCGGCTTGCTGACGTCTAGGGAAACAGCCCTCGGCCCCGCCAAACTGGGTAATCAGTTTGTGTGGATGCTGTGTGATGTACCCCACCCCGCACAAGTAACAGACAATACACCAGATACGATTAAATGATTTACAGTTTATAGATATTACTGGAACTATATAATTAATAGAGAATAAAATATAAAAGGAAAATAAAAGGCGCCACACTTATCAAAGTTCAATCTCTTTGTGCACAAACATTTGGAGCTCAGGCCCTTCTTCTTCACCCTGCGACCCTTCGGACCACCTTGACCGGCCGCCTGGGACCAACAACGGTGGTTGACCAGACGCTCCACACGAGTCCATCTCCGTCTCCTCTCCTCGCCGAACGCCCTCCTCGGGGTCCGACCCCGTTAGTGGACTCACAGCAGCTGGTCCATCCTCTGTCTCTCTCTCCCGCCTTCTCCCCCAAAATCCTGCGCATACACCAAAAACATAACAACTATCCCAATTGGTTCGTAACATATTCTTATCACAGTCTAAACAAAAACAAGCTGCTAGCACAAAAACTTTCTCAGCGTTTAACATAACGAAGAAGCATTCCCAAGTATAACATAACGAAGAAGCCATTTTAATGAGCCTACGCAGTAACATAAGAGATGAAATCCCCTTACAAGTGCTTGGGTGCTTTTGATTTGCTTTTGAGCTGGTTCAGCACAACATTGAGGGCTGAATGGCCTGATTCTATGCTGTACTGTTCTATGTTCTCTGTTTTATGTTCCATCCAAGTCTATCAGTTTCCTGACAGGAAAGGGTTAAAGGATTTTCTTCCATTAATTTTATGACCATTGGGTAATATTATTTTTTAAAAACATTTTATTTATTTATTAATTTACTGAAGGCCTTCCCTATTTATTTTCCTAGTTTATTCCGGATCAGACAGTTTGCCCAGTCCACTGGCTGCATTGATTTTACGGCTATTGGGCAACTTTTAAAAATTATTTGGAGATCACCTCAGTTTGTTGTACCTGTGTTTAACTATTCCAAACAGAACAATTTACTTAACCTATTCCTATTTCGGGAACCTATTCCTATTTCGGCAGCCTATTCCTATTTCGGGAACCAATGCGTAACTGGTTCACCTTCTCTCCTGGGTTTTCTTGTTTATCTGGAGTACTCTGTCCCCGTGTAGTCATTAGGAATGTTATTAACTGACGCTTCTGGTTAAAATCAGTCTCAAATCACAACAGGGCTAAGTACTCTAGAGAGAAAAAATGGGTGTTTTAACATGTCTGCAGCTTGTTTCAGGTTGTGAAGGGAGAGGACGTACTGGTTAAAAGCTTTTTCCACTGAGGTTGGGTGAGACTAGAACTCAAGGTCGAGGGTTAAGGGTGAAAGGTGAAATATTTCAAGGGAATATAAAGGGGAGCCTCCATTCAGAGGGTGGTTGGAGTGCTAGTGGATGTTCAGTCTCGATCTTTAAGAGAAGTTTAGATGAATACATGGATGGGAGGGGTATGGTGGGCTACGGCCCAGGAGATGGTTGATGGGACTAGGCTGAATGATAGTTTGGGCACAGACTAGATGGGCTGAAGGGTCTGTTTCTGTACTGTAGTGTTCTATGATTCTAAGCTCTAAATTTGGAGGTAATAAGATGATGAGAGGCATTGAGCATGTGGATATTCAGAGGTTTTTTCCCGGGGCTGAAATGGCTAACACGAGGGGGCATAGTTTTGAGGTGCTTGGAAGTAGGTACAGAGGGGATGTCAGGGGTAAGTTTTTCACAGAGAGAGAGGTGGGTGTGTGGAATGGGCTGGCGGCGGGTAGAGGCGGATACAATAGGGTCTTTTAAAAGACTGTTAGATAGGTACACGGAGCTTAGAAAAATAGTGGGCTGTGCGGTAGGATAGTTCTAGGCAGTTTCTAGAGTAGGTTACTTGGTCAGCACAACATTGTAGGCCGAAGGGCCTGTAGATTTCTATGTTCTGTGTCTTATAAGCAGAAGCCTTGCAGAGAGGGTTTCTCTTGTTCCTAAAATTCTCCCCTGCTGTCCGTCTTCACACCCCGCTAAGTCTTACATTGTCTAACAGAATATTGCATTTCTTTTAAGATTCAGCAGGTTTCCATTGTCCTGCAGTAAATATTATTCACGTTACGGAAACCAGCCTCCTCTCCATGGACTCTGTCTACACTTCCCACTGTCTCAGTAAAGCAGCCGGCACATTAGACCCTAACCAACCCGGATGTTCTCTCTCCTCTCCGCCCCCCACCCACCCCACCACATCTCCCGTTGGGAAGAAGAAAGGAAAGCTTGAACACACATAACATCAGGCTCAAGGGAAGCCCTACCCCATAGTTATAAGATTCATGAGTAGGAAATTTCAAAGATTACCTCTGGGTGAAGAGATTTCTTCTCCTCCCTAACTGGCTTGGCCCTCTTCTTAAGTCTGTGATCCATAGATCTAGGCACCACTGGAAGGAGTCGAAGCATTATCTTCCCTTCTCATCACTACCCGCCATCAGACTTCTGAATGGACAAGTGAGGGCCCACTTCACAGGATCTGAAAAAGCTGCAGGAAGTTGCAAACTCAGCCAGCCCCATCACGGGCAGAAGCCATCCCAGTACTGTGGACAGCTTCGAAAGGCAGCATCCATCAATAAAGGAGCCCTGTCACCCAGTACATGGCCTTTTCACACTACTACCATCAGGGAGGAGGTACAGGAGCCTGAACACCCGCACTCAATGTTTTAGGAACAGCTCCTTCCCCTCCACCTTCAGATTTTGGAACGGTCCATGAACCCATGAACATGACGTCACTATCCTTTGGTGCTCTATTTATTTTGTAATTTATACCGATTTTACATCTTTTGCTGCTGTGAAAAATACAAATCTCATGTTGTATGAGATGGTGATAATAAATCTGGTTCTCCTTCCTGAACGTGAGCATTTGGCTGCTGGGGAAGGGTTGCGGCAGGGCGGGACTCCAGACTGTCTGAAGTACTCACGTGGACAAGGGCCGTGGTTGGAAGGGCTTGAGGATGAAGACTGGCAAGCCCTCAGGTCAGTGAGTCCTAGGATCAGAGGACTATGTAGGCAAGAAACACAATGGCCAGTGATTCCACCCCCCCCACCCCCCAGTCAGCGAGTCCCAGGGTCAGAGATCCGTGCAAGTCTGGAGTTCAAAGTCCTGTGATCAGCAAGCTCCTATGTTGATACCAGACACTGAAGCCTAGAAGTTGGAGGACTGATGTCTGCCAGTCTGGTCCAGGGCTTGGAGGCCGGAGGGCTGATGCCTGTGAGTTGGAGAGTCTGGGCCAAGGACTCTGGAGGTGGCCTGGCTCTGTGTATGTGTGTGGGTGGTTGGGAGGGTGGCAAAGGGGCCTGTTTTTCTGGTCAGGGTTAAAGTTCACCTGCCGACTCTCCTCGCAAGTTCCCTCGTGACGACCGGGGCGGAATTTTCCCACGGATGAACTGATCCAACCCGTTCTGCCAGCTTGACTCATTGACCACACAAGAGACTGCAGGTGCTCGAGTCTGATGCGACACGCAGTCTGCTGGAAGGGTTCAGGCACAGGTGTTCTGAATCGAGATCCTTCGGCTGGACCCATCTGATCTACCGACAGACGTTCCAGACTTCTGGAAGTTCCTCTAGATGATACCGAAGCACATATTTTGACTTCACTTCTTCCACCTGTCGCACAGCGTGCGAGTGAATTCTCTAGAAAACCCGGCGAGTTTAAAAGCAATATCAAGCGTTCGAGTGGTGCAGATCCCTCTCCGGCTTGACATCTTCCCACGTTCCTGATCCGAATCCTGGCCCCGGATTCACATCCGGCCCATAGTCCCGACACTGGCTCCTGCCGCAGACGCTCCACACACCCGGCTCGGGGGATAGGCTGATGAGAAAGCAGGATGCCAAAATATTGGAATACTCAGACAATCGGAACCCAGATTATCGGAGTTTTGCTCTGCTTTGACGAACCAGATTCAGATTCATTTATTTATCACATACATTATAACATACAAATGAAAAGCACCATTTGCGTTAACAGCCAGCACGCTCAAGGGTGTGCTGGGGGCAGCCCACGAGTGTTACCACTCATTCCAATGCCAAAATAGCACGCCCGCAATATTCAGCAGAACAACACGAACAACAACAGTGACAAGAAAAGACAATGCAGTGGTGTCTAGATCTATAGGTCACAGTCTTAAGAAAAGGGCCAAGCCAGTCAGGAAGGAGAAAAAATTTCTTCACCCAGAGTTAATCTTTGATTTGGCCTCCACAGTTATCCGTGGCAATGAATTCCAGAGATTCACCTTCCACTGGCTAAGGAAATTCCCCCTCATCTTGAGCTAAAGCGATACCACTACACTGGAAACATCCTTTCCACATTCACTCTGTCTATCCCTTTCAATATTTGATAGGTTTCAATGAGATCCATTCCTTATTCTTCTAAACCGGAGGTTCACAGACCCCTTGCGTAATGGCATTGATCCATGGCATAAAAAGGGATGGGAACCCCTGTTCTAAACTCAAGCGAGTACAGAACTAGAGTTATCAAACTCTCCTCATACCCTTTCATATCCGAAATCGCTCTGCTAGCAGTGGTGGTGGAGCAGGTGTGCATTAGGGACATTTAAAAGACTCTTAGATAGGCACATGGATGAAAGAAAAATGGAGGGCTATGGGGGGAGGGAAAGATTAGACTGATCATAGAGTAGATTAAAAGGTCCACACAACATTTTGGGCCGATGGGCCTGTACTGCACTGTATGTTCAATCACACTGGTTGGAGTCACATAGACCAGGTTGAGTTAAAGAGGTAAGTTCTTCCTCTGAACAAGTAAAGTTCATTTAGCTATTCCATAGTTTCCATGGTTACTGCATTTTTCTTTAAATTCCAGATTTATTTAATAACTTGAGTCTAAATTACTCAGCTGGCATGGTGGGATTTGAATTCTTTGGATTCAACTCCGGCTGCTATTCCCGTAACACAAGCGTTATGTCTCTGTGCCCCCTGCATTAGCAGGAGTACATCCTGTATCTACTGTTCTCCTGGATGGAACAAGCCTCTCCCAATGTCTAGAGAGGTCTCAGAAGCACAGGCTGTGCTCTGGAACATGGAGTTCTGCTGTTGGCTGCCGTTCGTACATCTCTGCATTGGTTCATGGCCAGAGAAGCATAGAATATCCATTTAATCCATACCAGGGGAAAGTGCTTTCAGCAAGTACAAGAAAGGACATATACACTCAGTGACTACTTTAATAGTTACACCTGCACACCTTGTTAATACATATATCTGTCATGTGGCAGCAATTCAATGCATTAAAACATGTGAACGTGGTCAAGAGGTTCAGCTGTTGTCCAGACCAAACATCAGACTGGGGGAGAAATGTGATCTAATTGACATTGACCATGGAATGATTGTTGGTGCCTGATGGGGTGGCTTGAGTATCTCAGAAACTGCTGATCACCCGTGATTTTTGAATAAACTCTTCTCGGGCTTCCAGCTGATACAGGTATCAGTATAACCGATGTTTCAATGACAAACTCTGCCATCATCTTCAGGGATGATTCCTGGGCATGTCTAGTCCAGTGGTATTTATAACCCCCCCCCCCACCTACCCACCTAGACCATCCCTCCTGATTGGTCAGATAACTAATTTATTGATCCCAAAGGAAATCACAGTGTCACGGTAGCATTACAAGTTAACAGATATACAAATATAAAATATTAGAAGTAAGAAAAAATAAAAGAATAAGTTACCACAAACAGTCCAACAGGAGGGGGTCATCACTTCCCAGCTATAGGTTGAGTCATTATAGAGCCTAATGGTCGAGGGTAAGAATGACCTCATATAGCGCTCTTCAGAGTAGTGCAGTTGTCTTAGTCTATTACTAAAAGTGCTCCTCTGTTCAGCCAAGGGGGCATGCAGAAGGCGGGGAACATTGACAAGAATTTCCTGGATTTTCCGTAGGATCCTTCGTTCTACCACAGCCTCCAGTGTGTGGTAGTCTTCCAGTTAATCCCCATCCAATCAGGTTTCCAT
Organism: Mobula birostris; assembly: GCF_030028105.1. NCBI lineage: Eukaryota > Metazoa > Chordata > Chondrichthyes > Myliobatiformes > Myliobatidae > Mobula > Mobula birostris. Next base: position 92,748,120 of record NC_092383.1, on the reverse strand, counting down.
TCTCTCACCTTGTTTACAATCGAATTCCAGTTCTTACTCGGAGTGAGACATTTGTCTTTGTTAAAATTCTTTTCCTCTAGTTCTATTTTAATGGCTTCCTGTACCAGGCAGTCCCAAAAGCTCAGTTGTTTTGTGTTGTCGAAGTCAACCGATTGAAGTGTTCTGCTACGGCCGATTTCTCCGGGTCACCCAAACGGATACACCTCCCGTGCTCCTTGATGTGGGTGTCCACCATGCATCCCACCTGGTCTATACCTGCTACTCCGCATTCACGGGAAATCCTGTAAACAGCAGCCAGCCTGAGTCCCACGCCATCTTTGACCCGCATAAACTGTGATTTGAGCTTCCTTACGGGTTTGTGGATGGTGTTAATCTGGTATTTCCTCAGGATCCTGCCGATCCTTCCAGAAACCGTGGAAATATAGGGAAGACAGGCGGTAGTGACGGGCTCCTCCTTGTTGTTCGGTTTCCTGGGTTTTCCTTAGGCCCATTAAGGGCCTGATTGATTTCCTTCATCTTGTAGCCATTCTGTAGGAACGTCGTGCATAACTATCTTATTTCCTCGGGGGGACTCTCCGGGTCTGAAATAGTTTTTGTACAGTTAATCAAGGTAGAAAGAACCACTCTACGTCGGGAGACGTGACGGTGGTCGTTATTGTTGAGTTATAAGTCCATGTGAATGGGTTTCCGATAGATGCCATGTCCGAGGCTGCCATCTTGTTTCCATCATATTAGAATGCTTAGGAACAGGAGGCAATCATCCTTCTCCATCTCCACTGTAAACTGAATGTTTTGATGTATACTGATCAGTTGGTCATGGAACCTTTGGAGTGCCTGGAGTCCATGAGGCCACACTACGAACCTAGCAATGAAGGAGGACCCATCACTACTGCCAGTCTTCCCTATGTTCCCATGGTTTCTGCAAGGATGGCCACGATCCTGAATAAGTACTGGATTTATACGAACCTGTAAGGAAGCACATGTCACAAACAAGAGGAAATCTGCAGACGCTGGAAATCCAAGCAACACACACAAAATGCTGGAGGAACTCAGCGGGCCAGGCAGCATTTATGGAAAAGAATAAGTAGTCGACATTTCCGGCCAAGAGGTGAAGGGTCTTGGCCCAAAATGTCAACTATTTACTCTTTTCCATAGATACTGTCTTGGCCCGAAACGTCAATTGTTACTCTTTTCCATAGGTGTAGTTTGGCTTGCTGAGGAAACTCAAGTCACAGATTATACGGGTCAAAGATGACCTGGGACTCAGGACGGGGGGCGTTTACAAGATCCCCTGTGAACGCGGGGCAGCGTATATCAGCCAGGCAGGATGCACGGTGGAAACACACATCAAAGAGCACAGGAGTTGTACTGAGTGGGTTACCCAGAGAAATCAGTAGCAGCAAGAACACTGAATTCTCAATGGCCACAAGATTGACTTTGATGGCACAAACTACTGTGCCACGCCAATAGCTTTTGGGATTGCCTGGTGAAGGAAGCAATTGAATGAAAACTAGAGAAAAAGAATGTTAGCAAAGACAAGGTGGGAGATTGGAAACCTGACTGGATGAGGACTATTCAATCAGGAAGGACAGCCTACAGGGGTATAAATATCATCTGACTAGACATGCCCAGCCATCATGGCTGAAGAAGATGGCAGAGTTTGTAATTGAAACGTCGGTTATAATCGATACCTGTACCCGACTGGAAGCCTGAGATGAGTTCATTCATCATATACGTCGGGAAAACACTAGATCCCTTATCAGCTGGGATTTTTACACACAGCAATCTCTAGAGTTTACGGAGAAAAGTGCAAAAAAACAAAGAAAAAATCCAGTGAGCATCAGTTCTGTGGGTGGAAATGCCTTGTTATTGAGAGAGGTCAGAGGAGAATGGCCAGATTGGTTCAAGCTGACAGGAAGGTGACTGTTATATTTTGTAACTCCAAAACATTAAACTAATTGAAAGAAAAATACGAAGCTGGCATAACTTGAGTGTACTTTGTTTTTACTTTAGTGAGACGCATGCACGTATGACTTGGAGGCGTGATGATGTATTTTCACATATAACTGAGTGACTTAAATATGTATGTTATTTTGTTTTTATTCAGTGCAGTTTTACATCAAATATTTTGTAAACCTACATAAACTGTGCCATGCGTGCATTCAGTGTGCACATACTTTATACTTTATTGTCGCCAAACAATTGATACTGGAACGTACAATCATCACAGCGGTATTTGATTCTGCGCTTCCCACTCCCTGGATTACAAATATTAAATATTAAAAATAGTAAAAATTAATAAATATTAAAAATATAAATTATAAATCATAAATAGAAAATAGAAAAATGGAAAGTAAGGTAGTGCAAAAAAACTGAGATGCAGGTCCGGATATTTGGAGGGTACGGCCCAGATCCGGGTCAGGATCCGTTCAGCAGTCTTATCACAGCTGTTCTCAAATCTGGCCGTACGAGTCTTCGAGCTCCTGAGCCTTTTCCCGGAGGGAAGAGGGATGAAAAGTGTGTTGGCTGGGTGGGTCGTGTTCTTGATTATCCTGGCAGCACTGCTCCGACAGCGTGCGGTGTAAAGTGAGTCCAAGGATGGAAGATTCTTTTGGAAAAAAATTTGCACAACATAAGATTTTTGCGCAAACTGCCTACTAAAAATTAGAGGGAACATTGCATATAACCCGCAGTGAATTACTTAAACAAACAAGAATGTTTAATCAAACAATATACTTACATGCTACTCAAATATTACTGACGCATTAAATACACAACAGTGACAGTTACTCAAAGAACTATGCATTACAACTGTGGTGTGCAGAAAAGCGACTCTGAGTGGACAACACATCAAAGCTTGAAGCGGATGTGCTACAGCAGCAGAAGACTGTGAGCATACGCTGATTGGCCACTTTATTAGGTAAGTGGGCACCTAATAATGTGGCCACCGAGTGTATTTGGATGAAAGGTATTTCAAAATACACCACAACTTGCAGTGGTATAAAACTTCCGTTAGGCCACATTTGGAGTCATGCCTACAGTTCTGGTTGCCCCGTTACAGGAAGGATGTGGAGGCTTTGGAGAGGTTCACCAGGATGCTGCCTGGATTAGAGAGTATTAGCTAGAGGGAGAGTTTGGACAAACTTGGGTTGTCCGGAGGAGGAGAAGACGGCAGCGCGCGCAGCCACTTCGGTGGTGATGTCTGTTATCTGTCAAGTAGGGGACTGTGCACAATCCTGATTTGATGGAGACAGACGTGAGAGTACGGAGGAACAGCTGGAAAACTTCTGGAATGCCTGCTTCGCTGCCGCTGCTACTGTGTGGTAACCGGAATCTCAGGAGCAGAAGGCCCCGAAATCCTTGGCTTTGCTTGTTACAGCGGCCGGGGCGAGATCAAAGGCGTTCGGCAGAGGATGGCACTCGGGAGGCTGTATCGGAGGGGCTGGTCGGAGGCTCGACATTTTCGGACCGATGGACTCAGTGTTGGCTGTGGTCGGCTGCTTCCAAGGTATTGGCAAGTTGACGGTGCCTGGAGGTTTATGGCTGGGAGTTTCTCCCTTTTGCCACCTGCTACCGGGGACTCGGGAGTCGATCGACTCGGGGACTTTTGAGATTTTATTTACCGTACCCATAGTTTGTTCTTCATCAAATTGATGGCTTGTCCTGTTTTCAGTGATATCACTGCAGAGAAACATTGTATCATTTCTTAATGCATGTATGTATCTCTAAATGACAATAAAAGAGGACTGAGTGTTCTCATAATCTAACTTTGGAGGCTAAGAGGAGAACCAACAGAAGTTCATATACCAAGGAGAGGCGCAGATACGGTAGATAGTCAGAGTCCCGAAGTAGAAATGTCAGGTACCAGAGGGCACGGCTAGAAGGTGAGAGGGGGAAAGTTTAAAGTCAAAGGGTAGGTAAGTATTTAGCACAAAGGAAGGTAGGTGGCTGGACTACTGACAGAATCATCGGGGTCTCTCTTCCACCCATCAGAGACCCTAATCAAATGCAGGGGGCCCTTCGCATTGTCAGTAATCACTACTATCCATCGAACAATCTCTTCGATCTCCCTACCATCAGGCAGGAGGCACCGTAGCATTTAGTCAAGCTCTGGTAGGATGGGAAACAGCTTCTCCCCCGAGGCTGTGAAACTACTGAATTCCCTGCCACCGCCCAGGTCTCGTCACGTAGAGTGTGATGTGTCAGCGGCTTACTGTTGACATTTTAACTTGTGTCTTAAATACACCTTATGCTGAACGACAACCATCTGAATATGTTTTATTATTTGTGATAGTGTTACTTGATGTGTTGCTTGTGAGTTACATGTACTGTGTTGTGCACCTTTGTCTGGAGGAATGTTGTTTCCTTTGGCAGCAGACATGTTGAATGACAGTAAACTTGAACTTGAGTGTGCCCTCATGGAAAGTTCTGGAAGCAGATACAGTAGCAATGTTTAAAAGACATTTAGACAGAAGCGTGGAGTGGCAAGTTATAGAAAGATACGGACCATCAAGTGCGGCCGGATGGAGACACTCGCCGAGCAGCACCATCAGAGTCAACGGTTTTGCCTCAGCTGGTAAAGAAACTGAGGATGACTTAACATCAGAAATATCACCGTTGATCTACGTACACGGAACTCAGCAGGTCGGGCAGCATCTATGCAGAAGAATGAATAGTCGATGTTTAAGACTGGAAAAGAAGGGGAGTAGAAGCCAGAATAGGAAAGTGGGGGCACTGTGATGAGTTACCAAAGGATTTCCAACATCTAGAGTGCTAACACAGCAAGGACTCTGAGGAAGCTATGGAGAGGCAGTACATCACCAGATGAATTACCTTGCGGGTGAGCAGTCATACATCGTACACTGCGGAAAGAGGCTCTTCGGCCCATCTGATCCATGCTCGTCCTGCTAGAGTATAAAATTAGAGAGGCGGTGATAAGCTAGACACAATCTTTCTCCCATGATTCGTTCACTATGTGCCATGTGGGGTGGCGGGGTGGAGATACATATCTAACAAAGGAGGGGTACAGCGCTCCTTCCCTCTGCTATCCCTGATGAAGGGTCTTGGCCCGAAACGTCGACTGTTTACCCCTCTCCATAGGTGCTGCCTGGCCTACTGAGTTCCTCCAGCACTTTGTGTTCCAGCGTCTGCAGATCTTCTCTTGTTTGGGATTAACTTCACTCCCCACTTACGTGTGGTTGAGATTTGCTGTGGTGAGTTGTGCAGGGTGTGACATGCAACAAATGCAACAATCCACAATTATAAAGAATTATATTTAAAAAAAACAAAGGTCAAAGTTCAGATATGAAATAAAATAAGCATAAATGCCACCATATATTTACAATGCAAACGGTATTATAAAAAGTGGTTTAAAGTGCTTACTGTGTCGTGCAGGGACTGAGGTAATAGATAGAAGGGGGTGGGAAGGCCCACAGTGATTAATCAGATTGATCAGAAGAAACTTCTCAGATGGTGTGAAATTTATGTTTTAATAGCCCCTTAGCACTTTCCAGTATGAAGCTTTTGGAAAAGGCAGCTTGCAGGATGAGTAGAGTCCACAGCGAAGTTTCCTCTTGCTGGTTCGTGCTGGACACTTACGAGTCCTGCAGTGACCGGGATTTTGCCGCCAATGTCCTTTTCTGCTGACTGGGCAGCTGAGAAAGGGTTGCGTGACCTTAACTAAACAGTAAAGTGATTACGGCAATGCCAGGCGGTCTCAGCTTCCGAGGGTTTGGACGTGCCTGGACTCCGGCAAAGTCTGCACGTGGTAAACAATTCCCGACAGATAAGGAATAAAAAGACGCCCAGAATGGAGCTCAGGTTTGAGTTTGTTGTCAGTTGTGGATGGAACTGGCGCTGATATCGAGAAGATCACTAACATTGATGTGAAGTCTTGTAAACGTGGAGGCTTTTTTTTGGAAGCAAGGCCTGGGTGTGACCTGCTTTGTTTGCATTCCGGCCTCAGGCCTTGTAGAGAGCACCCAGGCTGCAGTTTGTCTGAACGACTGACTCAGGGCACGTAATCGACTTGTGCGTCATGTTGCAGAAACACAGATTATTATATCAGATGTTGAAACGTTGTGTGCAGCCAGTGTTTATAATGCCTTCTGGTCACAGTCAACCTTTTAATTTAGAAACAGCTAATCGCTGATGTTATCAGGCTGTGGCCAAACAGAGAGAGCTGCTTCGAGAACAAGGATACAGCCCCCTCAGCTGTGAAAAATATTAACCTTTTCCGGCCCTGCTCCAATCGTGCAGTTAAATGCAGGTTTCTCACCACAGGTTGTCAGTGTGGTAAATCGAACATACTAGACCATAAGACCATAGACACAGGAGCAGAATTGGGCCATTTGGCCCATCAAGTCTGCTCTGCCATTTCATCATGGCTGATCCATTTTTCCTCCCAGCCCCAATCTCCTGCCCCGTATCACTTCATGGCCTGACCGATCATCAAGGATCTATCAATGCTTTCCTTTACTAGTCAAGGAATTGAGTTCAAGATTCTGGAAGTTATCCTGCAATTTTATAAAAACTCTGGTTTGGCCACATCAGCCCGAGTATTGCATTCAGTTCTGCCTGCCTGTTATAGGAGTACAGGCCCTTGTCCCACAATGTTATACCAACCCTTTAACCAGCTCCAAGGTCAATCTAACCCTTCCCTCCCACGTAGCCCTCCAGTTTTCTACCCATCCATGTGCCTGTCTAAGAATCTCTTAAATGTCCCAAATGCATCTGCCTCTACCACTACCCCTGGCAGTGCGTTCCACACACCCACCACTCTCTGTGTAAAATACCTACCTCTAACGTGCCTCCTTACACTTTCCTCCAAACGTTTAAAAGTTGTGCTCCCTCATATTAGCCAAATTCCTCCCTGGGAAACGGGTTCTGCCTGTCCACTCAATCTCTACCCTCTTATCGTCTTGTGACTCTACCAAGTCACCTCCCATTCTCCTCCACTCCAAAGAGTAAAGCCCTAGCTCGCACAACCCAAGGCACACGCTCTAATGTTGCAGATTTATTTTTAAAAAACCCTGTTTGGGCCACATCTGGAGAATTGCATTTGGTTCTGGCTGCAGGTCACCCTTGGGCGAGGTGTAGCACCTGCTTAGCCCCCCCCCATCGATCGGGGTGAGGTGAAGATATGGGAGCAGGTGGTGGATGGTCGTATGAGCAGCCGGTGCAGGTCACAAGTCCTGGCTATGTGACACCAGGCAGACAACCTCTGAAGAGCATTGATAATGGCTGGGGTCACCCGTCTTTGTAAGGACACTGTCCAGAAGGAGGCAATGGCAGAAAAATTTGCCAAGAACAATCATAGTCATGAAAAAAACTCATGATGGCCTATGTCATACGACACAGTGATGATAGTGAGTTTGGCCCAACATTGAGGGTCAAAGATCTATTCCTGTGCTGCTCTGTTCTCTGTTCAAACACTTAATCGCAGGATTTGGCAGAGAGTGGTCAGGACATTTACAAAGACAGGTGTAAGAAAAGGGCCCGAAGGATCATTGGGGACCTGAGTCACCCCAACCACAATCTACTCCAGCTGCTACCATCTGGGAAATGGTATCGCAGCATAAAAGCCAGGACCAACAGGCTCCGGGACAGCTTCTTCCACCAGGCCATCAGACTGATGAACTCACGCTGATCTGAGTGTATTCCTATGTTATATTGACTGTTCTATTTATTATAAATTACTATGATTGCAACACTGCACATTTAGACGGGAATGTAACATAAAGACTTTTACTCCTCATGTATCTGAAGGACGTAAGAAATAAAGACAATTCAATCCAATTCACCTCTTCACGCAGAAGCAAATGCCCATTTGAAGTAAGCGTTCTCCAGCTGAAGCCCAACACAAAGATATCACCCTCAGAATAATTCATTTGAAGGAAAAGCTTGGAATTTTATAAATTGAGACACAAGAGATGCTAGTGCCTGGAGCAACAATCTAAATGCTGGAGGAACTCAGTGGGACAGGCAGCATCTTTGGACACGACCACTACAGATGAAAGGTCTCAATCCAAAACGTCAACTGCCTATTTCCCTCCATAGATGCTGTCCGACTGGCTGAGACCCTCCAGCATTTTGTGCCCTACAATTTTATAAAATCTGTTGTACTCTGAAGCTGTCCCAGCCTGTGAAGACCTCAAGGTCAATGCGGAGTTTATTGTCATAAGCACGAGTACCTGTGTGCTCAGGTGCAATGGAAAACTTACTTACAGCAGCATCTCAGGCACAGAGCGTGAGATAAGCAGCGTTCACAATAAAAAGCACTAATTATATGTTATTTTTACAAGAAAGAACACAATTAGAACAATAAAGTCAATTTTAATGCAAGGTGATCAAGGTAGTCACGGTGATTGGGATTTTGTCAGTTGGTTCGAGAACCGAATGGTTTCAGGGGACTGTTTGCTCTTGAACCTGGTGGTAAGGAACTTCAGGCTTCTGTACCTCCTGCCCGATGGTAATTGTGAGAAGATGGCATGGCCCTGACGGTGGGGATTCTTGACGCCGGATGTTGCCTTATTGAAGCAGCGGCTCCTGTAGATACTACCAGTGGTGGCGAGGGATGTTCCCATGATGTATTGGAACTCTTTAAAGCTTAGCCACTTTTGTAACTATCTAACATGCAATCTGTACACAGCTAAGCTCCCCACAAAGGTCAACGTGACCGGTAACCAGATAACGTTCTTATTTTAGTGACTGTTGTTAGTGTAGCCACGAGACATCCAGAGCAATTTCTAGGACATCGCACGAGAATAAAACTGGATTGAGTATTTGTAACGTTCAAGAATCTGCTGATTCCGTAGAAGTTTCTCACAACTAAAGTTCTTTCTCTGTGCCACAGAGTTTCATTCAGCAATCAGGTTCAAAAGCTCAGCACATTTTCTGCACAGCACAGCTCCATATTAGTCAAAGCAAAAGTAAATTTATTATCCAAGTACAAAAACGTCACCATATACAACCCTGAGATTCATTTTCAAGTAATGCAATGGAATTTAAGAAAAAACTATAAATAAACAAAATCTGACAACCTATGTGTAAAAGGAGACAAATTGTGCAAACTACAAAAAGATAAATAACGTTGAGTGGGAATGTCTGAGTTGCCGAGTACTTGGGAGTGAGAAAGAAAATGGGGGAGGAGCACCAGAGGGAGGTGATGGACAGGCAAAGAGATAAGGTGAGAGAGGGAAAAAGGGATGGGGACTGGTAAAGGGGGAGATGGGACTATTGCCTCCCTCTGGTGCTCCTCCCCCTTTTCTTTCTTCCATGGCCTTCAGTTCCCTCCTATTGGACTCCTCCATCTCCAGCCCTGTATCTCTTCCAACAATCAACTTCCCCGCCCTTTACTTCACCCCTCCCCCTCCCAATATCACCTACCACCTTGTATTTCTCTTCCCACTCCCCCGACCTTTTTAAATCTACTCATCTTTTTCTTTTCTCCAGTCCTGCTGAAGAGTCTCGGCCTGAAACGTCGGTTGTACAGTCGGCGTTTCGGGCCAAAACCCTTCGGCAGAAAGAGGCAGTCGTTTTCGCAGAATGGGAGCCCAGGGGAATGGCCCTCTCCAAAGTGGGCAAGGTGAGGAGGTTTGAGAACTTCCACGCACGCGAATTTGGAAGGAGCCTCTTCGGCAGAGGACAGTGGGGGAGTGGGATCTACTCCTGCAGGAAGTGGTTGGGGAAGTTCGGTGGCTAGAGGCATTGACCTTTAACTGTGCAAATGACGATTTTCTCACATTTTTTAGGGAGCAGAAATATACACAAAAACAAAGTATTCAAGCACAGCATTTTCTGCTTTCAGGCATTTAGAGTCGTAGACCCTTACGTCACAGAACAGGCCATTTGGCCAATCATATCCATTCTGATGTTCATGCTCAACCACTCTAATTCCATTGGCCTCTGTTACGTATGTTTCCTTCTACACTTTCCCCATTTAAGCTTCTGCCTTAAACATAACAATTATATCAGATTCTACCACCTCCTCTGGCAGCATGTTCCATATGTGGTTAAATTCCTTCCTCTCACATTGCAGTTTGAGTTAGTGGTTAGGAAGGCAAATGCATTTATTTCAAGAGAACTAGAAAATTGCAGAAAGAATGTAATGCTGGGACTTCATAAGGTATTGGTGTATACCTTATGAATTTGCACTTGGAGTATTGTGAGCAGTTTTGGTCCCCTTATCTACAAAGGATGTGCTGGCACTGGAGAGGAGCCAGAGGAGGTCTATTACAGTGATCTTGGGGACGAAAGAGTTAATGTATGAGGCTGGCTCTGGGCATGTACTCATTGAAATTCAGAAGACCAAGGAGAGAATCTCATTAAGACTTACCAAATGTCGGAATACCTCAATGGAGTGGATGTGGAGATGATGTTTCCTGTGGTGGGGAGTCTAAATCCGGAAGACGCAGCCCCAGAATAGAGAGGCATGCATTTAAAATGAAAATAAGGAGGAATTTCTTTAGCCAAAGGGTGGTGAATCTGTGGAATTCATTGCCACAGGCGGCTGTGGAGGCCAAGTCAATGAGTATGTTTAAGACAGAGGTTAATAGATTCTTGATTAGTCAGGGCATGAAGGGTTATGCAGAGGAGGCAGGAGAATAGATCAGCCCTGATGAAGTGGCAAAGCAAACTCAATGGGCCAAATGGCCTAATTCTGCTCCTATATCTTATGGTCTTCTGTTTATGGTCATCTTAAACCTGTGTTCCGTTTTTGCTTGATACCCTGAGAAAAAGCTTCTGTCTACCCTATCTATGCCCCTTATAATTTAAGAAACTTGTTTACCAGCCTAAAAATAAGGCCCAACTTGTGACCAGTGACCTCAGTGCCCTTACAACCTGTGTCTGGTAGTATTGGTCAACAGTAGTGACATTAAAACTGGGGCTGGACACTTCTTATCTCTGCACTCTTGAAAGGACAAACTTTGATGTATTGCTTAAACTCACAGTCAACATTCTCGAACAAGTATTTTTGACGGGGTTCCAATTGCATGAATAATGTTGTATTTGATGACAGGATTTGTTCAGTTAGATAGAACAACTCTTGTCATATTTTCCACTTGGAGCATTGAGCAACTTTTGACATTTTACCAAGTTAAATAAAACAATGGTTTATCCAGCTAATTTTGTTTTGAGTCTTCAGCACACTGTGCTGAACGCTTTGGAAGCGTGATATAGGAAAACGTAAGCAGAACAGTAGGGTATTTTTTATGACATTCATGCCGTGTGTTCCCTCGGCGAAAATTTTCAGCTCAGTTCACACAAGCCGCCAGCCTCTTTGAGGAAGTTTGGGGTAACCCTCAGCGACAGATAACTGTCAGGAAAAAAACTTGCCTTTCACTTCCTCTGGAAAACCCAGCGTAGTTTCAACCAATGAAATCTGACCTTTGCTCCAAAGGAGGACCTATTCTCAAATGTTTGCACACAGCGAACTTCCTGTAATGTATCGCTGTGCAGATAATCTATTCCTGCAATGCTGGTTTAACACCTCTGCTATTCTTTGAAAACACTCTTCCATATCAATGTCTATAACAGGGAGACCCATCAGCCACAACCCACTTCTCATTGGTGCCATTAGACAGGAGATACAGGAGCCTGAAGACCCACACCTCCAGGTTCAACACAGTGTCTTCCCATGGCCATCAGGTTCCTGAAATGACCTGAAAACCCCGAATACCAACTGAAAGGACTTTTATTATCAAAGTGTTTATGTACCATCAGGTACTACCGAGATTCATTTTCTTGTGGAAAAGAAGTACGATAGAATTTATGAAAAACTATACATAAACGACGGCTGCCACCAATGTGCAAAAGAAGACAAACTGTGCGAATAAAAAAAAAGTACTGAGAACATGAGTTGTAGAGTCCTTGAAAGTGAGTCTGGAGGTTGTGAGATCAGTTCAGAGTTGAGGTGAGTGAAATTATTCCACGCTGGTCCAGGAGCCTGATGGGTTGTAGGGTAATAACTGTCCCTGAAGCTGGTGATGTGGGACCTGATACTCTTGTACCTCCTGCCTGATGGTAGAAATGAGACTAGATCAAGGCCTGGGTGGATGCTGGTTCCTTGTTGCGATGCTCCTTGTAAATGTAATACAGAAGTATAGTGGAAGACATTCTGACTGGTTGCATCATTGCCTGATATAAGAACTCCAATGCATAGGAAACAGTTCAGAGTTGAGGTGAGTGAAATTATCCAAGTTGGTCTGGAGCCTGATGGATATACAGTAGTAACTGTTCCTGAAGCTGGTGATGTGGGACCTGAGGCTTCTGTACCTTCTTGCTTCTGTAGAGGTGAGAGGGAGCATGGTCAGAGTGGTGGGGAAGAACATACTGTACATATTTCAGACTACATTTATTTTCTCTCATATACCGTCTGGGTAGGCTCCAGCCTCTTGGCATGAACATTGAATTCTCCAACTTCCGGTAATTCCCTCCCCTCCCTTCCCCTATCCCAGTTTCACTCTGCCCCCTCCCCCAGCTGCCTAACACCTCCCTCATGGTTCCGCGTTCTTCTACTACCCATTGTGTTTTCCCCTATTCCTTCGTCACCTTTTCTGCCTATCCCCTCCCTGCTTCCCCTCCCCCACCCCTTTATCTTTCCCCTTACTGGTTTTTCACCTGGAACCTACCAGCCTTCTCCTTCCCACCCTCCCCCCACCTTCTTTACAGGGCCTCTGCCCCTTCCCTCTTCAGTCCTGACGAAGGGTTCCAACCCAAAACGTTGACTGTTTGTTTCCACGGATGCTGCCTGACCTGCTGAGTTCCTCCAACGTGTCATGCGTATTTATTTTCTCTGTCCTCTTGTCTGGGTGTGTTGTGTTTATTTTGTTGTGTCACTTATGTTTGATCCACGCTCAGTTAAGTTTGTGGATTGGAATTGGCTTATGATTGTCACGTGCACTTTGATGCAGTGAAAAGCTTGTTTTGCATACTGTTCATACAGATCAAATCATTACACAGTGCATTGAGCTCCAATATGGTTAAAAAAATAACAAAGCGAAATAAAATGTAACGCACCAGTCCTGATGAAGGGCCTGGGCCTAAAATGCCGTCTGTTCATTCCTCTCCATAGATGCTGCCTGACCTGCTGAGTTGCTCCAGCATTTTGTGTGTGTGATTCTCTGGATCTGCAGAGCCCCTAGTGCAGAATAATGAGTAAAAGCTGCCGAAAATGTACAGTGCCTCAGACACTCAGTGAGAGATATGGTATTTTACCAGGGCTCACCTTGGCTCTTCGCTACCTTTCCTTTGGATGCCTCCAAGTGCCGTGGTGTTGTTAGAGCACTGACTACACAGTGTAAGCTCTCCCCGTACGTAAAAGTCCAGAGGAGGTTTACAAGAATAATCAATTATATGATCAATCCAGTCTGTTCTCTGTTCGTCCATCACTGTCTGGTTTGGATCAGCTACCAAACAAGACAAGAATAGACTCCAAAGAACTGTCAGGGCTGGGGAAAGGATTATTGGTGTGAAGCTGCCCTCGATCCAGGACTTAATCTGCATCTAGAGTCAGGAAGCGAGCAAGCAGCATCATTGTAGACCCATCACACCCTGGACACCACCTGTTCCAACTCCTTCCTTCTGGTAGGCGCTTTAGATCACTGTATGCCAGGACAAATAGGTACAAGAACAGTTTCTTTCCGTATGCCATCAGTCTTATGAACACTTGAATTTCAGTCTGTTATAAACCAAGTCCACCTGTACATACACAGGTACACCTCATTGTATTAGTTCACGATTATTTGCACTATTGTTTTGTTTGCTTTTTGATTCTGTACAGCGAGAGCTCAGGGAAACCAGCATCAAATTCCCTGTATGTGTCCACATACTTGGCGATAATAAAGGATTCTGATTCTGATTCTATATGAAAAAGGGAATGAAAGGGTTAACATATGAGGCATGTTTGATGGCTCTGGGCCCGTACTCACTGGAGTTCAGACGAATGGGGGGAGGGTGGAATCTTTCTGAAACCAAGCAAATATTGAAAGGCCCGGATAAAGTGGATGTGGAGAGGATGTTTCCTGTAATGGGGCTGTCTAGGACCAGAGGGCACAGCCTCAGAATAGAGGGACGTTACTTTAGAACAGAGATGAGGAGGAATTTCTTTAGTCAGAGGGTGGTGAATCTGTGGAATTCATTGCCATAGACAGCTGTTGAGGCCAATTCACTGGGTATATTTCAATTGTAGTTTGATAAGTTCTTGATTATTAAGGGCATCCAAGGTTACGGTGGGGGTGGGCTGGAGATATGTCTCTACCACAGGTCACCTTTGGTCAAGGCGTAGTACCTGCTTGGCCCCTGGTCAAGGTCACATGAAGCTACGGGAGCCGGTGATGGTTAGTCGTATGAGCAGCCGGTGCATATCACAAGTCCTGGTTATGCGATCCCAGATGCCATGCAGGCAATCTCTGAAGAGTATTGATAATGGCTGGGGTCACCCATCTTGTAAAGACACTGCCCAGAAGAAGGCGATGGCAAACCACTTCTGTAGAAAAATTTGCCAAGAACAATCACGGTCATAGACCATGATCGCCCACATCATACGACCTGGCACGTAATGATGATGTCATACAACACGGCACGTGATGATGATGATGAAAGATAAATGGGAGAAGATGGAGAATGGGGTGGAGGGGGATAATAAATCAGCCATGATCGAATGGTGAAAGAGACTCGGGTCCTTAATGATGGATGCAGCCCTTTTGGCCTAATTCTGCTCCAATGTCTTCTGGCCTTACGTAAGCATCACAGCTTTACCTCTGCTGGAAGCTGCACAGTGAAAGCTGACTGACAGCCGCCAGCGAGTTGGGGAGCCTCTGTGAATGATTAAAACAGAACTCCAAATAAGGAAATGCAAGTTCTGCCAGAGCAAGATAAGAGGTCAGCATCAACAGCTGTGCAGTAACAGCTGCAGGAAGGACTGATGTCCAGATGGTAGAAGGTCAAGAAGGCTAATTGGTCACCGCAGACCTGTTAAAACCTGTGCCCTAAGGTCTATTGGAAGTGACAGTGGAGAGGGCGATGCCTCAAAAAGGTGATATCCATCATTAGGGATCCCTGACCACCCAGGACATGTCCTCTTCTCAAATCTACCATCAGGGAGGAGGGACAGGAGTCCAAAGAGACTAAAGACACACTCAGCATTTTTAGGAACAGCGTCGTTTCCTCCGCCATCAGATTTCTGAATAGACATGCCACAACTGGGGTCTCGTCACTAAGTCAGCATGCTGTCTAATGTATCATGCACTGTTTACTGTTTATCTGTGCTACATGCATCTTGAGTTATATTTCAATCATTTATTTATGGTAATCTGCTGTGTATGTTATATGTCTTGTGGGTTCACTATATGTATCAGCATCCGGTTGAATACCAGCAGCTTATATTGTGAAATTTGTTGTTTTTGCAGCAGCAGTACAATGCAATACATAATAACAGGGAAAAAAAACTGTGAATTACAGTATCTATGTTAGTTAAATTAAACAAATAGTGAAAAAATAGAAATTAAAAAAAGGTAGTGAGGTAGTGTTCATGGGTTCAATGTCCATTCAGAAATTTGATGGCAGAGGGGAAGAAGCTGTTCCGGAATCATTGAGTCTGTGCCTGTAGGCTTCAGTACCTATATATATTTCTTAGTTTAAGTTATAGTATATTTTATATATGGCACTGTATTGCTGCTGCAAAACATCACATTTCATGACATCATGACATACACCAGTGATAATAAACCTGATTCTGATTCTGATAATCATCCCCAGGTGGGTGAACACCCAATCCGTGCCCATTCTATACATGGTGAATGAGACTGGAATTGGTTTGTTATTGTCACATGTTCCAAAGTACAGTGAAAAGCTTGGCTTGCAATCCGTCCATATGGATCATTAAAAGATTAGCCTTATTTATTTGTCACATGTACGGTACATCAAAGTAATGGGGGAGGGGGTTGGTACTGCTCAGGAATGAAATAAGCTGCTGCTGAAAGTTGTAAACTCAGTCAGCTCCATCTTGGGCACTAGCCTCCCCAGCATCCAGGGCATCTTCAAGGGGTGGTGCCTGATAAAAGGCTGCATCCATCATGAAGGACCCGAGTTACTGACATGATGATGGAAGCCTGCGCACTCCCAGAGATGGAGGACCTTCATTGCTGCCCTAAACGCCAGCGGTGTAACGGGAAGTAGAAGAAGAAGAAGGAATTTAACAACGGAAAGCATGTAGGAAGCTCTTGTTAAAGGTGTTCATAAAAATTCCAGGACGTCAGGCAAAACTAACTTGGTTTTGTGAATGGAAAATCTCTTAACCAACTTTCTGGAGTATTTTGAGTGGAGAAAGATGCAAGGGTCTGTGTTATGGTTCACCCAGAACAACTGCATTGTCAGAGGACTCTCTGATTTATGGGCTATTCTCTGGGACACACACACACACACACACACACACACACACAGAGAAGGACGTCAAGTGCGGCTGGAAGATCATCAACTTGGTCAGAGATGCCCTTTGGTCTGTCAGAAGCTTGTTGGTCTGTCAGCACGTTGAGATGTCCGTATTGGAATGCTGCTGACTGGCTGCAGGTGTAGGTGCTGAGCGACGCACTGAAGCTCAGTGCAGACACTGCAAGGGCTCAGTGGAGAAAGACCGCAGTGTAGGGTCCCTCCGCTACTGGACAAGGAGGGTCTGGGTTGGGTGAGAAAGCCCCTCAATTACTGTAGTAGTGTATCACCCCAGGGGACCACACGAGTGGCAACAGTCCTACTGGCTTTAAGGAGTGTAATAAAACTCTACTTAACACATTGTCTAGGAATGTAAGAGTGAAAAAGCTTATTCTTGTAAACATTTTTATTAAGAATAAAGTTTAACTTGGTATAAAACATTGAAAAAGTAGGACGTGCTGAGGGTAAAGGGGAACTGGTTGTTTCCTCTACTTTTATCTCTAGAATCAGAATAAGAATCATAATCAAATTTAATATCACCGGCACATATTGTGAAATTTGTTGCCTTTGTGGCAGCAGTACATTGCAATACATAATAATAGAAAGAAAAAGATCAATTACAGTAAATATATATAATTCTATTATTCTATTAACTATTATTCATAATAGTAAAATTAAATAAGTAGCACAAAAGAAGTATTGAGGTAGTGTTCATGGGTTCAATGTCCATTCAGGGATCAGATGGCATTTGACATGTTAATTGCAGCAAATGAAAACCCGCAGAGTAGAAGGTAACATGTCAGATTGAATGGAGACAGGGTGACTGACAGGTGAAATAAAGTAGGCATTACTGGATCTTTTCCAGGTTAGAAGATTAAAGATTAGCTTTATTTGTCACCTGTAGATTAAAACTTCGAAACATACAGTGAAATGCATCATTTGCATCAAACCAAATCAGTGAGGATTGTGCTGGGGCAGCCCGCAAGGCTTTCCACGCTTCCGGCGCCAACATACCTTTACAAATAATGGCAGGAATTGAACAAGATTGGTGAAAACTGTGACAAGCGGTATGCCACAGGCATTGACGATGGGGCTTCCACCTTTCTACAATTTACGTAAATGACGTGGATACAAGGACTGGGGGCATGTTTACTAAATTTACTGATATCAGAGGCGGGTGGGAAAGTAATTGGTGAAGATGGAAGAGAAGGCTACAGAGGGACAGGTTCAGTGAGTGGGCCGAGTGCTGGTGAATGGTGGGAAAACGTGAAATAGCCAATTTTGACAGCAAAGGAAAGGATGATGTCTTACTGAGAGGATTTGCAGAGCTCTGAGATGCAGAAGGATCTTCGTGCCCAGGTTCATGATTTGAGAAAGACTGGTTTGTAGTTACGGTAATCATTTGGAGATTAACTGATTTATTATGTTTATCTCTTGGGGTGTCAGGGTGGAGATACATCTCTACCAAAGGAGGTGTGAGGTGCTCCTTCCCTCCGCTAACCTGCAGGTCACCCTTGGGCAAGGTGTAGCACCTCCTTAGCTCTTCTCCCCCCCACACCCCCGGTCAGTGTCATATGAAACCATGGGAGCAGGTGGTGGATGGTCATATGAGCTGCTAGTGCATATCACAATTCCTGGTTTTGTGACCAGTGACGCCAGGCAGACAACCTCTGAAGAGTATTGATAATGGCTGAAGTCACCCGTCTTGTAAAGACACTGCCCCGAGGAAGGCAATGGCAAACTATTAAATTTGGCAAGGACAATCATGGTCATGGAAAAGACCATGACCGCCCAAGTCATATGACACGTCACATAACGAATGGATGCTCTCTCAGGGAAATGGCATACTGTAACAAGAAAGTTTAGAGTAAAGAGCACATAAACAGTCCCCTCAGCCCATCTTGTCCATGCCCATCCCATCTGCCCACATTAGACCCATACCACTCCAGGGGTGGTGTGGTAGCACGGTGGTTAGCACAACACTTAACTGTACAGGCGACCTGGGTTCAATTCCTGCTGCCTCCTAAAAGGAGCTTGTACGTTCTCCCCATGACTGTGTGGGTTTCCTCCAAGTACTCCGGTTTCCTCCCACAATCCAACAACATATGGGTTGGTAGGTTAACTGGCTATTGGAAATTGTCCCGTGATGAGGCTGGGGTTAATTCGGAAGTTGCTGGATGGTGTGGCTCGAAGGGTTGGAGGGGCCAATTCTGTGCTGTATCTCAATAAACAAATAAATTACGAAATATAAAAATGTATAGACACAAACATATACACACAAATCCATATACTGTCTATGTATATATTTTTAATGTAAAATAAATAAGTAGTGCAAAAAAAGCGCAAAAATATCAAGATAGAGTTCATTAAAATAAAAAGTCTCATTCTGCGTGGAATTTCACCTACTTGTCACTGACGTAAAGCAAAGCTACTTTGCCAGTCATCCTGAAACCACATCCCAGAAAGGGAATGGAGGAGAAAATGGTAAAGAAAATATTCTGCTCAGTGAAACTCCATTGTTTTGCTGAAAGAAAATCTCTGAAGAAACAGCAGTGTTTTTCTGCTGAGTGTCCGTCCCTGTGTTCACAGAGACTCCTATATTTGGCAGGGCCGCAACCTAAACAAGAAGTGGAAACTCCACACGCCCAGAATTACTGGAAATAGTCGGTGCTCAGATATAATTCGTAATAAATCGAGGCTTGGGCTGCAACCGTCCAAAACAACAGCTGGCTTCTTCCAAGCCTCCCGGCCATACTCACACAAACAGACAGGAAATGGGATTTTGATACCCTCACTGCTTTGCTGTAGTTTGGAACGTCAATCACTCATTTCCAGCTGAATTATTTCAGGAAGCATGAGTTATTTTGTGCCTTAATTCACTTTATACAGTGAGCTCGGTGTTGATTATTCAACTTTTCCCATCAGGTTTTCTCTCTTTGTTCCAAAACAATGAGTTGCCTCATCAATCTAACAACCCCCCTGTCCTGCCAAACCCGTACGTTCACTGTTCTCATCTGGAGATATAAATGGGCCCTTTGTGATGTTTTCCTGGGAGTGTTAAATCAAATCTAGACAAGTATTTGAGTGAGTCTACAGGAACGATGCCAAGGGAGCTGAATGTATCCAGATAAATAAATATTCACATTCCAGTAACAGAACATGTGTTTTGTTAATTTATATTCTGTTGCAAAGCTATTTAACTTTAACTCTAGTCCAAGTCCAGTTTATTGTCATTTAATTATCATTTCGTTTTCTGATGACTCTGCCATAGTTGGATGCATCAGCAAGGGAGATGAGGCTGAGTACAGGGCTACGGTAGGAAACTTTGTCACATGGCGTGAGCAGAATTATCTGCAGCTTAATGTGAAAAAGGCTAAGGAGCTGGTGGTAGACCTGAGGAGAGCTAAGGTACCGGTGACCCCTGTTTCCATCCAGGGGGTCAGTGTGGACATGGTGGAGGATTACAAATACCTGGGGATACGAATTGACAATAAACTGGACTGGTCAAAGAACACTGAGGCTGTCTACAAGAAGGGTCAGAGCCGTCTCTATTTCCTGAGGAGACTGAGGTCCTTTAACATCTGCCGGACGATGCTGAGGATGTTCTACGAGTCTGTGGTGGCCAGTGCTATCATGTTTGCTGTTGTGTGCTGGGGCAGCAGGCTGAGGGTAGCAGACACCAACAGAATCAACAAACTCATTCATAAGGCCAGTGATGTTGTGGGGATGGAACTGGACTCTCTGACAGTGGTGTCTGAAAAGAGGAAGCTGTCCAAGTTGCATGCCATCTTGGACAATGCCTCCCATCCACTACATAATGTACTGGTTAGGCACAGGAGTACATTCAGCCAGAGACTCATTCCATCGAGATGCAGCACAGAGCGTCATAGGAAGTCATTCCTGCCTGTGGCCATCGAACTTTACAACTCCTCCCTTGGAAGGTCAGACACCCTGAGCCAATAGGCTGGTCCTGGACTTATTTCCTGGCATAATTTACATATTACTATTTAACTCTTTATGGTTTTATTACTATTTAATTATTTATGGTGCAACTGTAACAAAAACCAATTTCCCCTGGGATCAATAAGGTATGACTACAACTACATGTATAGCAGCAAATGAGATAATGTTTCTCTGGACTAGGGTGTAAAGCATAGCACACACAACACATAACACACATATGACACACAATAACTTAGGAAAGTAGGAACTAAATCTACAAATGAATTACGCATAGATAAACAAAGTAAAGTGCATAAATTAAGTATTGTAAGGTACAGAACCAATTATCTGGTGACGCTTCAACTGTGATGCGGCAGGGAGTTCAGAAGCCTAACGGCCTGAGGGAGGTAGCTGTTTCCCGACAAGATCGTTCTTGTCTTTATGCATCAGAGCCTCCTGCCTGATGAGGATGTTGGATGGGTGGGTGGGATGCCTGACAGTACAAAGTCCTGATAAGTGTCCCCGATAGATGGTAGGGAGACCCCTATGATCTCCTCGGCTGTTCTCACAGTCCTTTGTAGGCACTTCCACTCCAATACTTTGCTGCTATGACTTCAAACACTGTTTCAGTAGATATAGACACAGGAAACTGCAGACGCTGGAACCTGGAGCAAAAGACCCAGTGGGTCAGTCGGCATCCATGGAGAGAGATGTATCAACGTTTTGGGTGGATCGAGATCCTTCATCCACTGAGGTTTCTCCTGCTCTTCAACTCTGACCCTGACCTACCAGGTGACAGCTGTTTGACAGCAACACACTAAGAGCTGGAGGAACTCCGCAGGCCAGTCAGCATCTGTAGAGGGAAAAGATAAAGATTAGGTTACTCTGTCACATGTACAGTGAAACATCAAAACGTGGTGAAGTGCGCCGTTTTGCGTTGACGACCGACACAGTCTGAGGATTGCGCTGAGCAACTCACAGGTGTCACTAACATAGCATAGACTCAGCTCACTAACCCAAACTATCACTGCTCGTCCTTGTAATACAGGAGGAAACCAGAGCACCCGGAGGAAACCCACGCGGTCATGGGGAGAACGTATAAAATCCTTGCGGACAGTGGCGGTAACGGAAACCCAAATCGACAATTGCTGGCGCTGCAAAGGGATCGCGCTAACTGCTCTACTACTGTGACAACCAACATTTCTGGTCCGTGGAAGGGTCTCGTCCTATCTCATACTGGTGTGTGCCTGTAATGCTGCTGCAAGCAAATTTTTTATTGCACCTGTACATCAACGTATTTGTTCACATGACAATAAACTGAACTTGAAATGCCTCTGACTGAACCTTGACAGTGCACTTTTGGTTCACAGTCAGAATCATCAGAATAAGCTTTATTAGCACTGACATACAGTACTGTGAAAAAGTCTTAGGCACCCTGGATTTCTTACATAGCTTCAGATATGATCTCCGCTGAGTCCTGATCTCAGTATCATTGAGTCTGTCTGGGATTACCTGGAGAGACAGAAGCAAAGATACAAAGTTGATTTGATTTAGGTTTTTTTTACTGTTATTGCTCTTTATAGTATTTTTTTTGATATTTAGAAACTTTCCATTTCATTCTTTTGAAAGCATCTTCGCTTTACAGTATATTTTTACATGTGCCTAAAACTTTTGCACAGAACTGTAGATCTTCAGAGCTGTTGATACCCAAAAACTTGCTTACCCTTTTCACTGCTGATCCCTCGATGAGGACTGGTGAGTGTGTTCCCTCGACTTCCCCTTCCTGAAGTTCACAATCAATTCCTTGGTCTTACTGACGTTGAGTGCAAGGTTGTCGTTGCGACTCCACTCAACCAGCTGATTTATCTCACTCCTGTGTAACTTCTTGTCATCGTCTGAGATTCTGCCAACAGTTGTGTCATCAGCAAATGTTTACAGCAATGTTTAAAGGTCTTAGGCACATAGCTAAGGTTCCTAAGACTTCTGTGCAGTACTGTAGTAATTTTATGTATTGAACTGTAGCTGCTGCTACAAAAGTAAAAGCAAATTTCATGACATATGTGGGTGATGATAAACCTGATTCTGATATGGGTCTCTATTGTGGACTGAGAGTGGGAAGGAGTCAGGGAGAGGGGAATCATGGTTGGGGAGAGGGGAGGGAGTGGGAATCACCAGGGAGACAATCTGTAATGATTAATAAACCAATTGTTTGGAAATCAAATGACCTTGCCTGGTGTCTCAGGGCTGGGGTGTGTCTGCACCTGTGTCACTGGCCCACCCAGCACTCCTTCTCTGCCATCTGTCCCACACACCTCCCGCGTTGCTCCTCTATCGCCATTCCCAGCTTCCTTTGATCTGGACAGATTCACAAGCTCACTCTCCACTCCATGATGACAAATACAGTACTGTGCAAAAGTCTTAGTCGCCCTACCCTTGCTCAGTACTCTACACTTGGAGTAAGTTACAAGGATATTTATGGGGCTTGAGGACCTGAGCTATAGGGAAAGGTTGAATAGCTTAGGACTTACTAATATATGCCAATTGCTTGTATACTTCTGTAACACGCAGTAAGGTTTCACTGTAATGGCCTCTCTGCAATGTTCCACTGCTAAGGTAATGGTTTCTCTGTAGCAGCAATGTTTGGGTTATGACTAGAGATAACAGGGCTTTGGAATGTGTGCTATCCAATGAGAGGCATGTTGTTCTTTATTGTGGAGTCTAAGAGCAGGGATTTCGTGGTCATTTGTCAGCAAGAGATGAAGTGAGCGAGGGTCTGACGGTCAGCGACGCTCGGGGGAGGTCAACGGGGAACGAATGGACGAATCCGTGAGCACCAACGTGCATATTAGGCTGTTTCATTAAAATGGGCCCTTTTTCCTTTTATTTACTTTACTAACCCTATAGTCAGATTAAGATTTATAAAGTTCAATCGTTTAATTGCATACAGTGTACTGTCTGATATTTTGCAGTTCGGATTTGTAACCGGGCTACACATCACGCAACATCCACACAAATGAGATTTCTCAGTTTGGCTGGGCCAGAGGCTGCCTTCCCCTGGACATACATTTGCTGGCCAAACCCAACAGTTACACTTCTATCAAATTGCCCCTCATTCTGGAGTGTAAGAGATTGAGCGGAGATTTGATAGAGGCATACAAAATTATGAGGAGTGTAGATAGGGTAAATGCAATCAGGCTTTTTTTCCACCGAGGTTGGGTGAGACTAAAACTAGATGAAAACTGGATGAAGGATGAGATATTTAATGGGAACCTGAGGGGGAATTTCTTCATTCAGAGGGTGGTGAGAATGTGGAACGAGCTGCCAGCAAAAGTAATGGATGCGGGCTCGATTTCAACATTTAAGAGAAATTTGGATAGGGACTGCAGATGCAAAGGGTTTGGAGAGATATGGTCTGGATCTAGGTAGGTGGGATTAGGCAGAAGATCAGATTGCATAGACCCGATGGGCTGAATGGCCTGTTTTCTGCCATGGTGTTCTATGACTCTAAGCCTTTTTACTGTTTCCATGTGTTATAGGTTGACATTGGTTTCTGTTAGTTTACAATAAGATCATAAGACATAGGAGCAGATTTAGGCCATTTGCTCTGTCATTCCATCGTGGTTGATTCATTATCCTCCTCAAACACATTCTCCTGCTTCTCCCCGCCACCTTTGATGCTCTTACTAATCAAGAGCCTATAGACTTCAGCTTTAGTATGCCCAATGACTTGGCCTCCACAGTTGTATGTGGCAATGATTACCGCAGAGCCACCACCCTCATCATCTCCGTTCCTCCTTACCTCTGTTTTAAACGGATGTCGCCTTCTGGTCCTAGACTCCATCACGATGGGAAACATCCTCTCCGTGTCCACTCTAACTATGCCCTTCAATATTTGATAGGTTTCAACGGATTCCCCCTTCATTCTTCTAAACTCCAGCAAATACAGGCCCTGAGCCATCAAACATTCTTCACACGTTAACCCTTTCATTCCCAGAATCATTTTCATGACCCCCCCCCCCAGTCCTTCTCCAATGCCAGCACATACTTTCTTAGATAAGGGGCCCAAAACTGCTTGCATATGCCAAGTGTGGTCTGCCAATGCCTTATAAAGCCTCAGCTGTAATAATCTGCAAACCTTTCAACAATGTTTGCACAACAGACTTTGGCCACTGTTTTGAAGGGTGTGACCAGCTGATTTATTTTGAAAAGACTCAACTCCCTGAGAAATCTGTGGACACAGGGATGGTTTATGTTTGTTAACAACACAATAGTGGTTTCTCAAGTTCAACCTGCAATCAAAGATTGTTAATGTCTACCTCTGTAAAAATTAGCCTCACTCAACAGCTGTGTCTCCTGTATAATGACAGCATGTACTTTCACCCCATCTCTGACGTAAGAAGATATCTCCAGTGTTTTATGGGAACAGTTTTCAAACCGCGTTTGATGCTGAGCCAGAGAAGGAGACATCTGCTCAAGTGTTTGGTCGAAGCAACAGATTTGAGGAATACTTACTCCATTCGGTCCATCAATTCAATCCTATCACCTAAGAGCACAGTCCCATTAATCCCACTCCCCATCTCCTTCCTCCCTCTTTTTGATACTTTTTATCACCAGAACATGGCCTCTTTTCATTACTATCATTAGGGAGGAGATACAGAAGCCTCAAGACTCACACTCGATGTTTTAGGAAAAGGTTCTTCCCCTCTGCTGTCAGGTTTCTGAACGGTCCACGGACTCGTGAACACTGCCTCGTTATTCTGTTTTTTGCACTATTTATTTTGGAATTTACAGTACTGGGTAGCGGATTGGAGGTATGTCTCTACCAAAGGAGGTGTAAGGTGCTCCTTCCCTCCACTAGCCTGCAGGTCACCCTTGGGCAAGGTGTAGCATCTGCTTAGTCCCCAGATCAGGGTCACGTGAAGCCGTGGGAGCAGGTGGTGGATGGTCGTATGAGCAGCTGGTGCACAAGTCCTGGTTATGTGACCACTGACACCAGGCAGTCAATCTCTGAAGAGTATTGATAATGGCTGGGGTCACCCCTCTTGTAAAGACACTGCCCAGAAGAAGGCAATGGCAAACCACTTCTGTAGAAAAATTTGCCACTAACAATCTTAGTCAGGGAAAGATCATGATCACTCACGTCATACGACATGGTAAATAATGATGATGAATTTATAGTAATTTTGTACCTTGCGATCTACTGTTGCTGCAAAACAATACATCATATAAGTCAGTGGTAATACACTGGATTCTCATTCTGACTGACCCACATCAACAGATAATTTTCAATGTATCAGCACATCACTGGGATGTGTGAGGAAACTGGAGCATCTGGAGAAACTCTGATCAGTCATAGGAAGAACAGGCAAACTCCACATGAAGAGTATTAGAGATTAGGATTGATTGTCTGTCTCTGTTTATATATAATCTTTATTTTCCTATAAATCCCTGCAAGAAAATGAATCTCAACGTATCATACAGTATATGTACTTCAATAATAAACTAACTTTGAACTTTAAATTTGGTTCCTTACAAGGAAAATTAATCTGCATCAGATTAAAAATATTCTGTTTAGATGTTGAAGGGGGGCTGCTTCATTGAGCACCTCTGCACCATCTACCACAAGCCAGACTTCCCAGTGACCAAACATTTAAATTCCAATTCCTATTCCCATTCCGACGTGTCCGTCAATGATCTCCTCATGCACCAAGAGGGGGCCACCTTCAGGGTGGAGGAGCACAATTTATATTCCACCTGGGTAACCTCCAACCTGATGGCATGAATATCGATTTCTTGAACTTCCAGTAAAAAAATCTGCCCCCCACCCCATTCCTCTATTACCCTCTCAGATCTTCTACCTCTTCTCACCTGCCTATTACTTCCCCTGGGTCCCACCCTCCAGCTGTTTCTCCTATGGTCAACTCTCTTCATTCCAGCCCTCTACCTTTCCGACCCACCTGGCTTGACCTATCATCTTCTAGCTAGCCTCCTTTCCCTACCCCCAACTTTTTACTATGGTGTCTTCCTCCTTCCTTTCCAGTCCTGAAGAAGGGTCTTGGCCTGAAACATTGACTGATTATTCATTTCCATAAGTGCCACCTGATCTGCTGAGTTCCTCCAGTGTTCTGTTGGTCTGGATTTCCAGCATCTGCAGAATCTCTAGCATTCATGGTAAAATTCATGACTTCAAAAATATGCATTATACCATGTCTTAGTAAACATAAAATAATATTCTTTATTTGCACATGGAATAGACTAACTTAATAACTCAAGATTCAAGCAACACACACAAAATGCTGGAGGAACTCAGCAGGGCAGGCAGCATTTTGTGTGTGTTGCTCCGATTTCCAGCATCTGCAGATTTTCTCGTTTGAACTCAAGGCCCAGGATTGTTTATTGCCATTCTTCGGGACACGAGTGTAAAGGAGAGCGAAATGATCCAAAAGCACAATAAGTACAAGCGTAATGCCCTGGTTCATATTTTTACTGTTATGCTGTATGTATTTCATTTTGGCAGTTCTGTAAGAGCAGTCTGCTCTGCTTTCATGCTTGTTTGGTTTATTGTTGAAGATAAGAGATGAGGAGAACTGTGTGCCATCCAACTAGGATGGCTGGATTTAGGGGGGGGTTTCTCTGGTGAGGGACACTAATGTTGGGCTTGGTGGCTTTTGTTCGAGAGGGGATGAAGAGAGAAGATGCTGGGGAGAACTGGTCGCAGCGTACAATCTGGTGGGAGACCTGTTTGCTCGAGATGGATTGCGAGCGACGTTCGGAAGGTGGTGTGTGTTTTCACGAGGGCCCAGCGCGTGAGTGACAGAGAAGTTGAAGATGAGCTCTAACTTGTGCACAGTTGACTGTTTAATTAGAATGGGCCCCTTTCTTTTTTGTTATTCTTTACTAACCTTTTAGTTAAGGTGCATAAATATAATTCCTTTAATTGTATACAGTGTACTTACTGTATGTTATTTCATGGCATTAATTTGTAGCAGGGTAGCAAATGACACAGCGTCCACACAAATCGGGGTTTGGGGTGGGATTGCGTGCACCTCAATCTCACTATTGGCGGGGCTGGAAGTTGTCTTCCCTGGACTTATGCAGCCAAGGAAACCAGGTTGCTTCATAAGGAACACAATAAATATAAATTTAAAAATACTCTTATGAAACACAATGTACAAACAACTGAGTGTGGTTGTATGATTACACAGAGCGAATGTACATACATACACTGACAAATGGTTCAGAAGCAATTGTGCATAAGGTGACTCTGACAGGAAATGGTAGAGTCACAGTGACACTTGGCAAGAGGAACTCTTCGAGTTAGTAATAGGACAACTGATATCACAACAGGACAGTGACTGTGTCAGTGTGGGTATGAGGTGTGGAGTGACAGTGAATGGGGGATGAAGGGGTGGTGAGGGACTGTGGAGAGGAGTGTGTCAGTGTCGGTATGAGGAGTGGAGTGACAGTGAATGGGGGTGAAGGGGGTGGTGAGGGACTGTGGAGAGGAGTGTGTCAGTGTCGGTATGAGGAGTGGAGTGACAGTGAATGGGGGTGAAGGGGGTGGTGAGGGACTGTGGAGAGGAGTGTGTCAGTGTGGGTGTGAGGTGTGGAGTGTCAGTGTGAAGTGACAGTGAATAGGGGATGAAGGGGGTGGTGAGGGACTGCGGAGAGGAGTGTGTCAGTGTGGGTGTGAGGTGTGGAGTGTCAGGGAAAGGGGGATGAAGGAGGTGGTGATGGACTGTGGAGAGGAGTGTGTCAGTGTGGGTATGAGGTGTGGAGTGTCAGTGTGAAGTGACGGTGAATGGGGGGGATGAAGGGGGTGGTGAGGGACTGTGGAGAGGAGTGTGTCAGTGTAGGTATGAGGTGTGGAGTGTCAGTGTGAAGTGACAGTGAATGGGGGATGAAGGGGGTGGTGAGGGACTGTGGAGAGGAGTGTGTCAGTGTAGGTATGAGGTGTGGAGTGTCAGTGAATGGGGGATGAAGGGGGTGGTGAGGGACTGTGGAGAGGAGTGTGTCAGTGTCGGTATGAGGAGTGGAGTGACAGTGAATGGGGGTGAAGGGGGTGGTGAGGGACTGTGGAGAGGAGTGTGTCAGTGTCGGTATGAGGAGTGGAGTGACAGTGAATGGGGGTGAAGGGGGTGGTGAGGGACTGTGGAGAGGAGTGTGTCAGTGTGGGTGTGAGGTGTGGAGTGTCAGTGTGAAGTGACAGTGAATGGGGGATGAAGGGGGTGGTGAGGGACTGCGGAGAGGCGTGTGTCAGTGTGGGTGTGAGGTGTGGAGTGTCAGGGAAAGGGGGATGAAGGAGGTGGTGATGGACTGTGGAGAGGAGTGTGTCAGTGTGGGTATGAGGTGTGGAGTGTCAGTGTGAAGTGACGGTGAATGGGGGGGATGAAGGGGGTGGTGAGGGACTGTGGAGAGGAGTGTGTCAGTGTAGGTATGAGGTGTGGAGTGTCAGTGTGAAGTGACAGTGAATGGGGGATGAAGGGGGTGGTGAGGGACTGTGGAGAGGAGTGTGTCAGTGTAGGTATGAGGTGTGGAGTGTCAGTGAATGGGGGATGAAGGGGGTGGTGAGGGACTGTGGAGAGGAGTGGTGAGAGACTGTGGAGAGGAGTGTGTCAGTGTGGGTATGAGGTGTGGAGTGACAGTGAATGGGGGATGAAGGGGTGGTGAGGGACTGTGGAGAGGAGTGTGTCAGTGTGGGTGTGAGGTGTGGAGTGTCAGGGAAAGGGGGATGAAGGGGTGGTGAGGGACTGTGGAGAGGAGTGTGTCAGTGTGCGTATGAGGTGTGGAGTGTCAGGGAAAGGGGGATGAAGGGGTGGTGAGGGACTGTGGAGAGGAGTGTGTCAGTGTGGGTATGAGGTGTGGAGTGTCAGGGAAAGGGGGATGAAGGGGTGGTGAGGGACTGTGGAGAGGAGTGTGTCAGTGTGGGTGTGAGGTGTGGAGTGACAGTGAATGGGGGATGAAGGGGTGGTGAGGGACTGTGGAGAGGAGTGTGTCAGTGTGGGTGTGAGGTGTGGAGTGTCAGGGAAAGGGGGATGAAGGGGGTGGTGATGGACTGTGGAGAGGAGTGTGTCAGTGTGGGTATGAGGTGTGGAGTGTCAGTGTGGAGTGACAGTGAATGGGGGATGAAGGGGGTGGTGAGGGACTGTGGAGAGGAGTGTGTCAGTGTAGGTATGAGGTGTGGAGTGTCAGTGTGAAGTGACAGTGAATGGGGGATGAAGAGGGTGATGAGAGACTGTTGAGAGGAGTGTGTCACTGTCGGTATGAGGTGTGGAGTGACAGTGAATTGGGGATGAAGGGGGTGGTGAGAGACTGTGGAGAGGAGTGTGTCAGTGTGGGTGTGAGGTGTGGAGTGACAGTGAATGGGGGTGAAGGGGGTGGTGAGGGACTGTGGAGAGGAGTGTGTCAGTGTGGGTATGAGGTGTGGAGTGTCAGTGTGAAGTGACGGTGAATGGGGGATGAAGGGGGTGGTGAGGGACTGAGGAGAGGAGTGTGTCAGTGTGGGTGTGAGGTGTGGAGTGTCAGTGTGAAGTGACAGTGAATGGGGGATGAAGAGGGTGATGAGGGACTGTGGAGAGGAGTGTGTCAGTGTGGGTATGAGGTGTGGAGTGACAGTGAATGGGGGATGAAGGGGGTGGTGAGGGACTGAGGAGAGGAGTGTGTCAGTGTGGGTGTGAGGTGTGGAGTGTCAGTGTTAAGTGACGGTGAATGGGGGATGAAGAGGGTGATGAGGGACTGTGGAGAGGAGTGTGTCAGTGTGGGTATGAGGTGTGGAGTGACAGTGAATGGAGGATGAAGGGGGTGGTGAGGGACTGAGGAGAGGAGTGTGTCAGTGTGGGTGTGAGGTGTGGAGTGACAGTGAATGGGGGATGAAGAGGGTGATGAGGGACTGTGGAGAGGAGTGTGTCAGTGTGGGTATGAGGTGTGGAGTGACAGTGAATGGGGGATGAAGGGGGTGGTGAGGGACTGTGGAGAGGAGTGTGTCAGTGTCGGTGTGAGGTGTGGAGTGACAGTGAATTGGGGATGAAGGGGGT
Source organism: Mobula birostris (assembly GCF_030028105.1). Taxonomy (NCBI): domain Eukaryota; kingdom Metazoa; phylum Chordata; class Chondrichthyes; order Myliobatiformes; family Myliobatidae; genus Mobula; species Mobula birostris. Next base: position 92,717,716 of record NC_092383.1, on the reverse strand, counting down.
GGTGAGGGACTGTGGAGAGGAGTGTGTCAGTGTGGGTATGAGGTGTGGAGTGACAGTGAATGGGGGATGAAGGGGTGGTGAGGGACTGTGGAGAGGAGTGTGTCAGTGTGGGTATGAGGTGTGGAGTGTCAGGGAAAGGGGGATGAAGGGGTGGTGAGGGACTGTGGAGAGGAGTGTGTCAGTGTCGGTATGAGGTGTGGAGTGACAGTGAATGGGGGATGAAGGGGTGGTGAGGGACTGTGGAGAGGAGTGTGTCAGTGTGGGTGTGAGGTGTGGAGTGTCAGGGAAAGGGGGATGAAGGGGGTGGTGATGGACTGTGGAGAGGAGTGTGTCAGTGTGGGTATGAGGTGTGGAGTGTCAGTGTGGAGTGACAGTGAATGGGGGATGAAGGGGGTGGTGAGGGACTGTGGAGAGGAGTGTGTCAGTGTAGGTATGAGGTGTGAGGTGTCAGTGTGAAGTGTCAGGGAAAGGGGGATGAAGGGGGTGGTGATGGACTGTGGAGAGGAGTGTGTCAGTGTCGGTATGAGGTGTGGAGTGACAGTGAATGGGGGTGAAGGGGGTGGTGAGGGACTGTGGAAAGGAGTGTGTCAGTGTGGGTGTGAGGTGTGGGGTGTCAGTGTGAAGTGACAGTGAATGGGGGATGAAGGGGGTGGTGAGGGACTGTGGAGAGGAGTGTGTCAGTGTGGGTATGAGGTGTGGAGTGACAGTGAATGGGGGTGAAGGGGGTGGTGAGGGACTGCGGAGAGGAGTGTGTCAGTGTGGGTATGAGGTATGGTGTGTCAGTGTGAAGTGACAGTGAATGGGGGATGAAGGGGTGATGAGAGACTGTGGAGAGGAGTGTGTCAGTGTGGGTGTGAGGTGTGGAGTGTCAGGGAAAGGGGGATGAAGGGGGTGGTGATGGACTGTGGAGAGGAGTGTGTCAGTGTGGGTATGAGGTGTGGAGTGTCAGTGTGGAGTGACAGTGAATGGGGGATGAAGGGGGTGGTGAGGGACTGTGGAGAGGAGTGTGTCAGTGTAGGTATGAGGTGTGAGGTGTCAGTGTGAAGTGACAGTGAATGGGGGATGAAGAGGGTGATGAGAGACTGTGGAGAGGAGTGTGTCAGTGTGGGTATGAGGTGTGGAGTGACAGTGAATGGGGGATGAAGGGGTGGTGAGGGACTGTGGAGAGGAGTGTGTCAGTGTCGGTATGAGGTGTGGAGTGTCAGGGAAAGGGGGATGAAGGGGTGGTGAGGGACTGTGGAGAGGAGTGTGTCAGTGTCGGTATGAGGTGTGGAGTGACAGTGAATGGGGGATGAAGGGGTGGTGAGGGACTGTGGAGAGGAGTGTGTCAGTGTGGGTGTGAGGTGTGGAGTGTCAGGGAAAGGGGATGAAGGGGGTGGTGATGGACTGTGGAGAGGAGTGTGTCAGTGTGGGTATGAGGTGTGGAGTGTCAGTGTGGAGTGACAGTGAATGGGGGATGAAGGGGGTGGTGAGGGACTGTGGAGAGGAGTGTGTCAGTGTAGGTATGAGGTGTGAGGTGTCAGTGTGAAGTGTCAGGGAAAGGGGGATGAAGGGGGTGGTGATGGACTGTGGAGAGGAGTGTGTCAGTGTGGGTATGAGGTGTGAGGTGTCAGTGTGAAGTGTCAGGGAAAGGGGGATGAAGGGGGTGGTGATGGACTGTGGAGAGGAGTGTGTCAGTGTCGGTATGAGGTGTGGAGTGACAGTGAATGGGGGTGAAGGGGGTGGTGAGGGACTGTGGAGAGGAGTGTGTCAGTGTGGGTATGAGGTGTGGAGTGACAGTGAATGGGGGTGAAGGGGGTGGTGAGGGACTGCGGAGAGGAGTGTGTCAGTGTGGGTATGAGGTATGGTGTGTCAGTGTGAAGTGACAGTGAATGGGGGATGAAGGGGTGATGAGAGACTGTGGAGAGGAGTGTGTCAGTGTGGGTGTGAGGTGTGGAGTGTCAGGGAAAGGGGGATGAAGGGGGTGGTGATGGACTGTGGAGAGGAGTGTGTCAGTGTGGGTATGAGGTGTGGAGTGTCAGTGTGGAGTGACAGTGAATGGGGGATGAAGGGGGTGGTGAGGGACTGTGGAGAGGAGTGTGTCAGTGTAGGTATGAGGTGTGAGGTGTCAGTGTGAAGTGACAGTGAATGGGGGATGAAGAGGGTGATGAGAGACTGTGGAGAGGAGTGTGTCAGTGTGGGTATGAGGTGTGGAGTGACAGTGAATGGGGGATGAAGGGGTGGTGAGGGACTGTGGAGAGGAGTGTGTCAGTGTCGGTATGAGGTGTGGAGTGTCAGGGAAAGGGGGATGAAGGGGTGGTGAGGGACTGTGGAGAGGAGTGTGTCAGTGTGGGTATGAGGTGTGGAGTGACAGTGAATGGGGGTGAAGGAGGTGGTGAGGGACTGTGGAGAGGAGTGTGTCAGTGTGGGTATGAGGTGTGGAGTGTCAGGGAAAGGGGGATGAAGGGGTGGTGAGGGACTGTGGAGAGGAGTGTGTCAGTGTAGGTATGAGGTGTGGAGTGACAGTGAAAGGGGGATGAAGGGGTGGTTGGGGACTGTGGAGAGGAGTGGCAGGTAGTGAGGTGGAAGTGTTGATCAGCTTGGATTCTTTTAGAATTACACTTAAACTTGTGGCAAAGTGTCTTTTTAATTAAACAATGTTTATTTATTTTCTCTAATGACTACTACAGCATAAATTTAACCTTTGGCAGATCCATCATTCCTGATTTGGATCAGGGTAACTGACGTTGGGTTTTGAAGTAATAATAGAGTTCAGCTGTCTTTACATGGGCTAGCAGGGATAGCTAGTTCCACCGGAGACTGTCAGCACTCAGATCAAAAGTCCGCTATTTACGCAGAGAGCACCTCCCAACTTTACAACCAGTTAGTGCTGGGTACATGTAGTGCAAGTTCTCAGAAGCAATGACACGTTTCCCTCTGACGACACGGATTGGAGAAACCAGAAGCAGGGTGTAGTCATGTTCGTCACAGCCCGCAGCAGACAGGAAACATTCCTTTATTGGAGAGCGCTTAAACAGAACTGAGGCTCCCGGCCTAAAGCAAACAATAATATAAAATATCTCCTACAATGAGGAGAATTAACATTGTAGGTCCCAAGGTAAACTTTTACAGTTTGTAAATGGCAAATGGTTGGAAAATGTGCTTAAAAGCATAAATTCTCTGAGTCAAAATCAAATGCCTTACTTATATCTTTCAATAATCTTTTGTGAGTTTTGTAAGCAGCTGCCAATCCTGCTAAAATTTGTGGTTCTTATCTCTCTTTGAACGCCTTCAATAATCGTTTCAAATTTCAAAGTACGTTTATTATCAAAGTATGCAGACATTATACAACCTTGAGATTCGTCTCCAAATGGGCAGCCACGAAACAAAGAATCCTGGAAAAAAAAGCCCCATTACGTGCAGAAAAATAATCATGCAAACAATAAAAGCACGCAAACAGCATTCTGAACTGAAGTCCACAGCGAGTCCATCTCCAGACCCTTAGTTCAGCGCCGAGTGAACATCACAGAGTTTTGTAGGCTGCTGCCAATTCCAATGGCATTTGTGATTTCTTCCCTCATAGACTATAGAACAAAGAATAGGAACACAGAACACAGAACAGGAACATAGAACTTAGAACCTAGAACAGTACAGGCTGTTCGGCCCATTTATCTTACAGTTTCTTATGACATCGAAAGAGCCCACTGAATATATGTTGGCTTTCAGATTATCTCCAGCAGTTCCATTCTCAAACACTTGCAGTCAGCAGGCAGAACTGTGGCAACTGTACAAGATGTCGCTGAGACCATACTTGGAGTGTTGTGTGCAGTTCTGGGTCACCTAGGAAGGGTGTCTTTAAGCTGGAAGGGGGCAAGAAAAGACACAAACTCAGTTTATTGCCATACACACAAGCTCATGTAGGCATAGATGCAATCTACAAGCCCGTTACTGGGACTGGAGACGCTGAGTTGTGATGAGAAACTGAATAGCCTGGGATGTTTTTCCCTGAAGTGAAGAATACTGAGGGTTGATCTTCTCGGCACAGTAGACTAGCGGTCAGCATAACGATTTACAGTGCCAGTAATTGAGTTTCAATTAATGCTGCTGTCTGCAAGGGCTGTTGAATCTCTGTTTAATTTCTGATCCTTGGGGTTCTTCCAGGAGTCGGAATGACGAGCAGTCTAATTCCAAGATTTCAGTTTATTTTAGAGTACAAACGAACATATGAGTACTAAGTAAACTAAATAAAGAGCTGAGAAACAATGCCAAGGGATGTATGCATGCAAAGACAAAGGAATAAAGAAGAAGCCAAGAAGCCCAAGATAACATCTCTGAAAAATAGACTTCTCGAACTTTTTTCCATAGATGCTGCCTGGCCTGCTGAGTTCTTCCAGCACTTTGTGTGTGTTCCTTTGAAAAATCTATCACTTTTATAGATAAGACATTCCTTAGGTAGAGATAAATTAGTTAACAGGCTCCACAATTAAAGCAATTTCATCACGTGGGTAATGTGCTAATACTCAGTCAATGAAAAATGAGAAAGGTAACACACCGTTAGTTTAGCTGCTATACCGCTTTCTGCCAGTGAGTGTGAAAAATACGCGAGTTTGTTAAAAAGTACAAATCTTATAAAAAGTAGTATTAAAAGGAACAGTGGTTTCCAACAGGAATTTCTACGTTCTCCCCATGACCGCATGGGTTTCTTCCCACACATCAAAGAAGCACAGGCTAGGGTTAGTGAGTTGTAAGCATGGTGTGCTTGCGCAAGGACCGTGACGACTCTTGCAGGCTGCCCCAAGCACATCCTTGTAGAGAGCTGGTCGTTGATTTCACTGCAAGTTTCGATGCTTCAACATACACATGACAAATAAAGCTAATCTTTAGAGGGGTACAAAATCATAACGGGTGTAGATAGGTGAGTGGTCACAGGGGTAGGAGAAGCTAAATGAGATGGACTATATTTAAGGTGAGGGAGGTAAGGTTTAAAGGGGATCTGAGGTATATCTTCTTCAGGTGGTGGATATGTGGAGAAAGCTGCCAGAGGAAGTGAAAGTTGGGTACTTGCTGAATTTCCTTAGTGTTCTGAGGAAGTAGAGACATTGCTGTACTTGAAATGATCAACAACCACAGGAGCACTGTTATTTTGCCTGGCCAGCTGAACGAGTGGCCCCAGGTGTGATATGTAGGGAAGGGCTAGCAAGCTGATTTATTTATTTAGAGATACAGGGCAATAACAGGTCCTTCCGGCCCAGTGTGCTTCTGCCGTCCAATTACACCCATGTGATCAATTAACCTAATAATCCATACGTTTTTGGAATATAGAAACTGGAGAGCCCGGAGGAAACCTACATGGTCGTGGGGGGAAATGTTAAAACTCCTTACAGGCTTGGGTGGGATATGATTGCGGATCGCTGGCACTGTAAAGGCGTAACACTAACCGCTATGCTACCATGCCGCCCGTCCCATCGGGCAGAAAATACAGAGCCACACGCCCAAAATGCTGGAGGAACTCAGCAGGTCAGGCAGCATCCGTGGAGATGAACACACAGTCGACGTTTCGGGCCGAGACCCTTCTTCAGGACTGGAAAGGAAGGGGGGGGAAGATGCCAGAGTGAAAAGGTGGGAGGATAGCTGGAAGGTGAGGGGGTGAAGCCAGGTGGGTGGGAAAGGTTAGGGGCTGGAAAGGAAGGAATCTGATCGGAGGGGAGAGTGGACCATAGGAGAAAGGGAAGGAGGAGGGGACCCATGGGGGGGGGGGTGACAGGCAGGTAAGAAGAGGTGAGAGGCCAGAGTGGGGAATAGAAGAGGGGAGGAGGGGAAAGAAGAAAACGCAAAAGTTTGTAAGCACATACTGCGAGGCTCAAGGGCAGCTTCCGCCCCTCTGTTATAAGATTATTGAATGGTCCCTTAGTGCGGTAAAATGGACTACTGACTTTACTATCTATCTCTTATGATCTTGCACCTTATTGTCTACCTGCCTGCACTTTCCCTGTAGCAATTTGTTCTGCATTCTTTTCCATGATCCCACCTGAGTGTACTGTGTAATGAAATGCTCTGTGTGGGTGGCAAGCTGCTCACTGGATCTCAGTGCATGTGAAAAGAATAAACCAATTCTAACAGTTTACCAACTTAGCTGAAAAATTTTAGCTGACATCAGGAACCACGAAGCAGCCAGGAAAGCAATGGGAGTAAAATTCCTTGGATTCTGCTCCCAAAATATGCAAACATTTGATGTTCTTTGTTAAATGGCAGGGAGCTGATTCATTTCATTATTTTCCATGTGTCACTCACCTCACAGTCAACTGTTCTGCAGGTCTGTGGCTTCGGAGTCCGAGCAGTAACAATCAAAATGTTCATCCTGCCAAAAAGAAGACCGCAGGAATTTGAAATGGAAGATCTTGAAAAACATGGTGAGCCCACTCACATCTGGAAGAGATTTGTGAGTCAGTCATAAAAACAAGAAATTCTACAGATGCTGGAATCCAGAGCAACATACACAAAATGCTGGAGGAACTCAGCAGTTCAGACAGCACCTACGGAGGTGAACAAACAGTCGACGATTCAGGCCGAGACCCTTCATCAGGACGGGGAAGGAAGGTGGGGGGGCAGAAGCCAGATTAAGAAGGTGGGGAGGGAGAGCAGTACGAGCTGGCAGGTGATAGGTGAGACAGGGTGAAGGGAAGGTGGGTGGGGGAGGAGGGGTGAAGTGAGAAGTTGGGAAGTGATAGGTGCTGAAGAAGAAGGAATGCAAAAGGTGAGGACAGTGGACCCTGGGAGAAAAGGAAGGAGGTGAAGAACCAGAGGGAGATGATGGGAAGGTGAGGAGAAGAGAAGGGGCGTAAGGAGGAACCAGAATGAGGACTACTGTCATCAAAACAGTAAGATGCAAGGTCAATAATCCAACATATCATACCAGTCCTGATGAAGGGTTTCAGTCTGAAGTGTTGACTGTTTATTCCCCTCCATGGAGGCTGCCTGACCTGCTGAGTTCTCCCAGCATTCTCTATGGACGTCCACTATCTGCAGAATCTCTTGTGTGTTGTACAAGAGGGCTGTTCAATAAAAACTGTCCTTGAGCCTGGTGTTACGAGAAACTAGCCCACACTGGGGCCTGAAGCATTCACAGCCACATCTCAGCTAATCAGTGTCAGCGCGATGGAGGCTGAAATACCAGTCTTTTCTGGCGTCAGATTTAAATTACGGACCTCACCAATCTGAGTGATCTATTTTAACTGAAATGCTTATCCGTCCTAATAACATTCAACAGATACACTAAAATATGGCAGAGTTTGCCTCTAATGATTATGAAACCTGACTTTATCGTCAGAAATACTGCTGACCGAGTGGGTTCAAGTTCCTGAGTGTCAACATCTCTGAAGATCTATCCCAGGCCCAATATATTGATGCAGCTATAAAGAAGGCACAACAGCGGCTATATGTCATCAGGAGTGTGAGGAGATTTAGTAGTATGTCAACAGAGATTCCAGCAAATTTCTGCAGAAGTATGGCGAAGAGCATTCTGACTTGTTGCATCACATCACCATCTGGTATGGAGGCTCCACTGCACGGGACTGGAAAAGGCCGGGTGTTCTCAGCCAGCCCCAACGTGGGCACCAGCCTGCCCACCATCAAGGACATTGTCAAAAGGCATCACCAAGGACTCCCTCTACCCAGGCGTGCCTGCTTCTCATTACACTCATCCACCATGAGAAACAGGAGCCTGGAGACGTACACTGAAGAATTCTCCAACAGCTTCTTCCCATCTGCAGTCAGATTTCTGAACGGCCCATGAACCCAAACTATTTTGCTCTTTTTGCACCACTTAATTATTTTCCTTATCTTTCTTTTTGTAACTTACAGTTTTTTTTAATGTATTGCACTGTACTGCGGCTGCCAAGCTGCAGGTTTCATGGTATACAGCAGCAATAATAAACCTGATTCTGAAATGCTGTTTAAAAACCGGCAGTTTAACCTTGCAAGACGAATGTGGTGTGTTGAAAGCCACATGAACGGCGTGAGCTGGCCTCGGTAACGAGGGGCTGCAAACACGTGAAGTGCTTTGGTCATGTCCAGATGCCACGTCTCTGCTCCCTGGTCTGCCCGGGCCGACAGCCGAGCAGCTGGGCAGCAGAAAGATCAGCAGCCTGCTGACAATTCCGTGTGTCTGTGTGTGTGTGGGGGGAGGAGGGCAGGCGAGGGTTAAAGAGTGGCAAATGGCCTGTTTATCTTCACCGCTAACTGTTAATGAAGCCACTTAGATAAAACCTGAAAGGCTAGTTCCCCAAATTAGTGTTTAGATGCAGCGGGGAATGCGGTAAACAGTCACAGTTACAGTTGTTTATACTGGCTTTCTCCGTGGCTCAAATTCTTTAGGATTTGAGGAGATTTGGTATGAGCCAAAAACTTTTGCAGATTTCAGTTCTACTTCCCATTCACATTCCAACATATGGGTCTCCTCTACTGCCACAGTGCGGCTACACTCAGGTTGGAGAAACAACGCCTCACATTCCAACTGAGTAGCCTCCAACCTGATGAAAGGAACTTCGATTTCTGGAACTTCTGGTAATTTGCACCCCAACTCTCCTTCACCTTTCCCCACTCTTGTTTCCCTCACACACCTTCTCTTCCTCACTGCCCAGCAACTCCTCCCCTTTCCCTTTCTTCAATGGTTTTCAGTCCTCTCCTATCAGACTCCCCCTTCTCCAGCCTTTACCTCTTTCACCAATCAACTGCCCAGCTCTTTACTTACCACCTCCCCCTCTCCCGGTTTCACCTATCACCTACCACCTTGTACTTCTTCCTCCCTTCCTCCCCACCTCCTTACTCTGACTTCTTCCCCCTTCCTTTCCACTCCTGATGAAGGGTCTCGGCCTGAAACGTCGACTGTTTATTCCCATCCATAGATGCTGCCTGACCTGCTGAGCTCCTCTAGCAGTTGTTTCTATTGGTCTTGCAGACTCCTACAGACCTACAGACGGGCAGCGTAGTAGTGCAGTGGTTAGTGCCAGACAGCACTGATCAGGGTTCAATTCCTGTCAGTGGCAGTAATCAGTTTGTGCGCTCTCCCCATCACCACGAGGGTTTCCTCCGGGTGCTCTGGTTTCCTCCCACAGTCCAAAGAGATATGGACTGTGGAACAGCTACGCTGGCACCAGAAGCATGGTGGCACTTGCTGGCTGCCCCCACCACATCCTCGGACAGTGCCGGTCATTGGTGCAAACGATGCATTTCACTGTACGTATTGATGCACATTTGATAAATCCAGTTAGTTTTTGATCTTTAAGTGGAGAGCATTCTGACTGGGCGCATCACTGCCTGGCGTGGGGACTTCGATGTGCAGGATCAAAAGAGGCTGCAGAGGGTAATAGGCTCAGCCAGATCCATCACAGGGACTATATCCCCACCAGACGAAGCAAATACAAAACAATGTAAAATGCAGGCAAGCCTGCTTCACTGTCCAGTAAGATGGGTTTTGAGAGTGTTACTCACACATCTTCCCATTGGAACCCATATGCCTAGGAATCCAGGAAACTACTCACCCCTTCGAACAAGGTCCTCTGACACGGAAGGAGGTACAGAAGCCTTAGGTCCCACACCACCAGGTTCAGAAGCAGTTATTAACTCCTCAACATTAAACTGATTCTACAACCTACGGACTCATTTTCAAGGACTCTAAAACTCATGTTCTCAGTATTATTTATTTATTATTAATAATATTCTTCTTCTTTTTTGTATTTTTATTTATTTGCACAATCTGTCTTTTGCATATTGGTTGTCAGTCTTTATGTGTAGTTTTTCATTGATTCTATGTATCTACTGTGAAAAATGAATCTCAGGGTGACATAAATGTGTTTGGATAATAAATTTAATTTGAATTTTGAACCCTTCATTAGCAGTTTTGCAAAACTAGTTTGTGTGCGCTCACTCAGATGCTCAGGGAAGGGGATGTGAGTAAGTGCGAGATAGGTGACGTAAAAGGAAGTGTGGTTTCCTTTTATTTCCATTGTTGGTAAATTCAATCGGAGGACAACATAGAGATGTATAAATACCATTCTAGGCTCTTTAAACTGTTTTGCCTTGCAAATATTCTTGAAGGTCCAGGTATTTTGATGTGCTTCCCTAAAAATCAGAGTTGTAAATTCAAGTTTATTGTCATTCAACCACACAACATTGTTCCTCTGGGGCCAAAGTGCAAAACGCAGTCCATACAGTTACAAGCAGCACATATAGCAACACACAGTATGTACAGTCAGACACAGCATGCACTGTACATACAGTCTCACACAGCATATACAGTCACACATACAGTACATACAGTCACACACAGCACAGTCACACATACAGTACATACAGTCACACACAGCACATACAGTCACACATACAGTACATACAGTCATGCACAGCACATACAGTCACACATACAGTACATAGTCATGCACAGCACATACAGTCACACATACAGTACACACAGTCACACACAGCACAGTTACACATACAGTACATACAGTCACACACAGCACATAGCCACACACAGCATATACAGTCACACACACACAGCACATACAGTCACACACAGCACATACAGTCACACACAGCATAAACAGTCACACACAGCACATACAGTACATACAGTCACACACAGCATATACAGTCACACACGCAGCACATACAGTCACACACAGCACATACAGTACATACAGTCACACCCTGCACATACAGTCACACACAGCATAAACAGTCACACACAGCACATACAGTACATACAGTCACACACACAGTACATACAGTCACACACACAGTACATACAGTCACACATACAGTATGTACAGTCACACACAGCACATACAGTCACACCCAGCACGGTCACACACTGTACATACAGTCACACACATGGCATAGGCTAAAGATTGACAGGTTGACATAAAGTGCAAGGTGCATGTCTTTGTAAGACAGTGTATTGTCACTGACACTATCTCATTATGTTCATTGCTGTGCAGCTTCAGAAACCTTGTCATTTTAAGTGCAGCAGAGACGACAGGCTTTGCTTTTCCTGTAACGTTTGTTGCCACGAAGGTTTCATCCTACTCAAAAGGTTTCACTGTTTTGAGTCTGCTCTTTCAGATTCGCCCCTGAACCAGACCACCGTACCTCAAAAGAGTTTCGAATCAAGTTCCTTCTGAATATTAGCACCTTCCAACAGCAAGACTTCCATTCATTTGACAATGCAAACAACTAAAGCATTTCATCAGACCATCATCAAACATATATCGACATTGGGCAACATAGCACAGTACACGTCCTTTGACCTATGATATTGCACTGACCTAAGATCAACCTAACCCTTCCCTCTTTCATAGCCCTCCTTTTCTTATGATCCATGTGCCTATCTAAGAGTCCCTTAATGCCCTTAACGTTTCTACCACCATCCTTTGCAGCATGTTCCATTTCTCTTACTTCTGACATTCCTCCCTATACTTTCCTCCAATCACCTTAAAACTATGCTTCCTCTTATGCCGTTTTCACCCTGGGAGAAAGTTTTTGGTTGTCCACTTGATCTGTGCCTCTTATCATCTTCACATCTCTGTTGAATCGCTTCTGATCTCATGACAACTTGCTATGCTTGATCTGTGAGGTACATTGGATACGCTAAAATAAAGGAGGAGAGGAAAAGAAGAGATTTGTGGCGGCATGGTAGCACAATGTTTCACAGCACCAGCTACAGGACTGTGGCTCAACTCTTGCTGCTTTCTGTAAGGAGTTTGTACATTCTCCTCATGACCTCTTGGGTTTCCTCCCACATTTCAAAGAGTTAAATTAAAGTAAAGGCATCCGTTAGTCTTGCGAGACCATGGATCTGCTCCTGGAAAGTCTTCACTCTCCAGGGCGCAGGCCTGGGCAAGGTTGTATGGAAGACCGGCGGTTGCCCATGCTGCAAGTCTCCCCTCTCCACGACACCGATGTTGTCCAAGGGAGGGGCATTAGGACCCATACAGCTTGGCACCGGTGTCGTCGCAGAGCAATGTGTGGTTAAGTGCCTTGCTCAAGGACACAACACACTGCCTCGGCTGGGGCTCGAACTCACGACCTTCAGGTTGCTAGTCGAATGCCTTAACCACTTGGCCACGTGCCCACACCAAAGAACTAGGGGTAGTAATTTGTGGGCATGCTCTGTTGGTGCTGGTAGAGTAACTGATTTGATTTGTCACAAGTGATTTATTTCACTGTATGTTTTGATGTACAAATGACAAATAAAGCTCATCTTTCTTCCTAGAGAATGACCTTTCATTGAGGAACAATGTTTAAAGCTGCAGGGAAGGAGGAAGTGGAGATGGGAAAGGGAATGTCTGTGACATGATGAACAAGGAGAGTATGGTGGTGGAGATGGTTGATGAAAGTTCATTGATATAGAGTGTTAATTCTCTCCCCACAGATGCTGCTTGACCTACTGAGTGTTCTTTGCACTGTCTTTACTTCAGATTTCCTGCATTTGAGGTCTATGTTTCTTCCTCACCTGTTACTATTGATGGAGAGGAAATGGATGAGGTGAGGACCTACAAGTACCTGGGGGTGCACCTGGATGATAGACTTGAATGGAGCGCCAACACAGAAGCTGTGTACAAGAAGGGCCAGAGTCACCCCCCAGTTCCTGAGGAGACTGAGGTCCTTTGGAGTGTGCAGGCCTCTCCTTCACATGTTCTACCAGTCTGCTGACATGAGTACAACCTTATATTTGGTGGGGTGCTGGGGCAATGGCATCAACACGGGTGATGCCAACGGGCTCAATAAACAGATTAGAATGGCTGGCTCTGTTATAGCAGTCAAACTGGACACTATGGTAGAACAAGGAATCTGTGGTAGAACAAAGGACCCCACGGAAAACCCTGGCAATTCTGGACAATGTTTCTCACCCTCTGCATGTCACCTTGGCTGAACAGAGGAGCACTTTTAGTAATAGACTAAGACAACTGTGCTGCTCCAAAGAGCGCTATGTGAAGTCATTCTTACCCTTGGACGTTAGGCTCTATAATGAGTCAACCTATAGCCAGGGCAGTAATGACCCCCACCCCCCGCCCCCCGTTAGACTGTTTGAGGTAACTTATTTTCATTCTTTCTACTTTTCTAATATTTATATCTGTGCACTTGTAAAGCTACTGTGACACTGTAATTTCTTTTGGGATCAATAAAGTTTCTATCTATCTATCTTGTTGGTTGGAAATTTGGAAAATTTTAAGGAAGAAATTTCGATGCTCAGCTCCTTAATGTAAATATAATTGGGAAGGTGCAGAGGTCTCAAGGTGGAGGAAGGTATACAGTATATCTAAGATATTTAAATGGTTAGAGAAAGGGAGGGGTAATGCCATGGAGTGATTTGAATAAAAGCTAATGTTATAAGAAGTCTTTCAGTTTGATGTCAACAGGCAACGTCTGAACTAATAAAACTCATTTACTTTTCATTGTTTCGGCTCTCTTTCCCATCTGCACCTACCTGTCATACAATGTACCCAATGCTCCTGAATCAGACGGTTGACACTTCATGGACAACACATGCCTAACGACCAGAAACACTCCAGAGTTCTTGGTGGAGATGTAAACCAAGTTAGAGATGGTGATACAAACAAAATGGTATTTATAATTATCAGTGCAAAAATAGCGAGGCAGTGTTCATGAGTTGGTTCATTGTCCATTCAGAAATCTGGTAGTGGGGCGGAAAAAGCTGTTCCTAAAACATTGAGTGTATGTCATCAGGCTCCTGTACCTCCTTCTTGGTGGTAGGAATTCGGTGTATTGTCACTGACATACCAATATATATCATGAAATTCGTTTTATGGCAGCAGTACAGTGCAAAGCATAAAATATACTGTAAGTTGCAATATGAAATAGAACAAAAATGTAGTAATTAGGGATTTATGTATTAATTGAGAATAGTGACACAGGCTGGGAGGTGATCGGTGGATCCAGATGAGGGAGGAATAAGAGGCAATTGGAGGAGGGGATTGGGAATAGTGACACAGGCTAGGAGGTGATCGGTGGATCCAGATGAGGGAGGAGTAAGAGGCAATTGGAGGAGCGGAGTTTGGGAATAGTGACATAGGCTGGGAGGTGATGGGTGGATCCAGGTGAGGGGAGTGATAGGCAGATGGAGGAGGGGGAAAATGGGATAGTGACAGAGACTGGGAGGTTGTAGGTGCAGATGTCAAAGGGCTGTAGATAGAGAGTCCAGACCAGAAAGGAAAGTGGAACATGGAACAAGTGAGGGAGGTGGGCTGAAGGCTCCCTCGATTCTCTTAGGATAGTAGAACATTCCGGGATAGTATGATGAAGCTGATCTCAAGCACCCTTGCCGATTATTTACTCTCTCAACCAGCAATTCGCACGGGTGTTGCCCTGAATAGAAGTCTGCTACCAACTGTCTGCCACGCTCCTTCTTTGCAGAACTTCAAAGTGTTTCAGTGGCTGTAAATTGTCCCAGTGAAGGTGTGAAAGGTATGTTAAGTCTTTCGCTCCTTCATTGTGTCGAGTCCTCCCAAACACTGGCCAAATTTCACTTCCTCGCCGCCCCTCCCCCTCGACACTTCTCGGGCTGAGGCCGAATCAGCCTCCTCTAACCTCAGCATCCTGCTCGATTCTGAGCCGAGTTTCCAGCCTGCGTACTTTCCATTCACTTCCACTTCCCCTTTGTCTCTACCTCAGTGCACTGGCCGCCACTGCAGGGTGCACATGCGCCCTGCACTCACTGGCTCCGATTCAGATTCATCCGTTCATCACGGACAAGAAAGCATACTGTGATATGTGCCATTTGCATTAACAACCAGGGCTAGGGTCAGTGTTAGGGTGAGGGAAGGCTGTGCCGGGGCAGTCGGCCAGTGTCGCCACACTTTCCGGCGCCAACATACCATGCCAACGATGCCAGGCAGGACAACGCAGCACATAAGAAACAACAAAACAAGTCCCTGTCCACCCTACCACCCAGAGACCGACACAAACAGTCCTCTGACCCCAGGACAGGCCTCTGGGCCTCTAGCAGCCTTGCAGACAATGGGCTTCCAACTTACCCGGTGGAATTCAGTCCCAGGGCTTCAGCCATTGTGCCTCGGCGTCCAGACTTCCCATCGACCTTCAGGCTTTGATCTTCATTATCGGCCCCAAGACCAGACAATGATGGGATCCGAACTGCAGGCCTCACGCTCCAGCTTCTAGAGCCACCAAGGGGAGAAGCACTGCCCTTGTCTTTAAACACCTTCGCGGTTTCTGCCCCTGGCTTTGTGGTATCTTGCAGTCCCAGTGAAGCCATCTCACCTGTTCCCCTTCCATTCATCAACTGACGGAGGCACATCTTCAAAGTGCTGACTCTAGACGGGAATACAGACTGATGTTACAATTAGAACAGTCATGATCTTTGTATTTACTTCAACCCCCTCTCCCCTACTCACCTACCCTCCCCCTCACCTGGCTTCACCTATCACCTGCCTGCTTGTACTCCTACTCTCTCCCCATCTTTATATTCTGGCTTAGGACATACAACATAGAAATCTACAGCACAGTACAGGCCCTTCGGCCCACTATGTTGTGCCGACCATGTTACCTACTCTAGAAACCGCCTAGAATTTCCCTAGTGCATAGCCCTCTATTTTTCTAAGCTCCATGTACCTATCTGAGAGTCTCTTAAAAGACCCTATTGTATCCGCTTCCACCACCACCAGCAGTGCATTCCACACACCCACCACTCTGTGTGAAAAACTTACCCCTGACATCCCCTCGGTACCTACTTCCAGACTATGCTCCCCTTGTGTTATTCATTTCAGCCTCTGGCTATCCACAGGATAGCAACAAAAGCAGCTAAACAAGTCCCTTTCCACCCTTTGATCCACCCTGCCACCCACGGCTTCTTATTCTTCCAGTCTCGATGAAGGCTCTCGGCCCAGTATGTCATATGATACCGTTTATCCCTCTCCACAGAAGCTGCCTAACCCGCTGAGTTCCTCCGGCACTTTCTGCATGGCGCTCATGATCTTTGCGCCATACGACAGCTGCAACAAACTTCACGAAAACAAGAGATTCTGAAGGCGCTGGAAATCCAGAGCGACATATAAATAACCAGTCGATGTTTCAGGCTGAGAAGTTTCGATCGGGGCTGGCTTCACCCAAGTTCAACAGATTTCACGTTTATAAAGTCAGCGAAAATAAACCTGATTTTGATTCTGACTGTGAGTGACAGACCTGATTGTAGAGGAAGGCTGTCCTGGGAGGGAGTAGGGTTGTGGGTGGGGGGGCTTACCTCTCTGGCCTAGATTTTTGGTGCTGGCATCTCTACAACCTGGGATCCCCTGCATCGCTTCCACAAGTGTTGTGTATTTAATACTTCAGTAATATTGTAAATACGATGCTGATTAAACATTCTTTATTTGTTTGAATAACTCATTACAGGTTATATGTAAAACCACATGCATTGTATATGTTATCACGTTACCACGTGTTATGTGCACGCCTCGCTTAAAGACAAACGAAGACTGGCATCTCTCAGCCCTCTTGTTTTTCCTTGGAATTAATTTAATATTTTGAAGTTACAAAACATTACAAGTGGTTCATCCAGATCTGAGATGAAAGTACTGCACGGGTAATTTTTGCCCCAACCACCAATTCATCAGCAACACACAGGAAATGCTGGAGGAACTCAGCAGGTCAGACAGCATCTATGGAAAAGTGTAAACACGCGACATTTCAGGCTGAGACCCTTTTCGGAAAGATGCCAGAATAAAAAGGCGGGGGTGGGGGGGTGGGGAGGGAGGCTAGCTGGAAGTTGACAGGTGAAACCAGGCGGGTGGGAAAGGTCAAGGGCTGGAGAAGAATGGATTAATTCAGTAGCTTTGGTGCTGTCAATTGAGAGATGTTTGACTTCAGTGCACAGAGATGAGAAGACACCAATTCTCTGACTGTTCCCAGAATCAGAATCAGAATGGTGTGAGTCCTGACGAAGGGTCTCGGCCCGAAAACGTCGACTGTACCTCTTCCTAGAGATGCTGCCTGGCCTGCTGCATTCACCAGCAACTTTGATGTGTGTTGCTTGAATTTCCAGCACCTGCAGATTTCCTCGTGATGATGTGAGATTTGTTGTTTTGCGGCAGCAGTACAGTGCAAGACATAAAAGTTGGGATAAGTCATGATAGATAGATAGATTCAACTTTATTTGTCACATGTATAAACATACAGTGAAATGTGCCGTTTGCGTTAATGACCAACACAGTCTGAGGATGCGCTGGGGGCAGCCCGCAAGTGTTGCCACACATTACAGCGGCAACGTTACATGTAGCAAGGTAGTGAATTGAATTTATGTACAGTATTGTCTTTATTACTTACATCCTTCACATACACGAGGAGTAAAAAAATTTTGACGTTACGTCTCCGTCTAAATGTGCGATGTGCAATTTCTAGGAATTTATAATAAATAGTATGTACAACAGGATAGTCAATATAACATGGAAATACAGTTGTGTCAGCATGAATTAATCAGTCTGATGGCCTGGTGGAAGAAGCTGTCCCGGAGCCTGTTGGTCCTGGCTTTTACGCTGCGGTACAGTTTCCCGGATGGTAGCAGCTGGAATAGATTGTGGTTGGGGTGACTCAGGACCTTTGGGCCCTTTTTTACACACCTGTCACTGTAAATGTCCTGAATAGTAGGAAGTTCACAACTACAGATGCGCTGGGCTGTCCGCACCACTCTCTGCAGCGTCCTGCGATTGAAGGAGGTACAGTTCCCAGACCAGGCAGTGATGCAGCCAGTCAGGATGCTCTCAGTTGTGCCCCTGTAGGCCCCTGATGGGTTCACGGACCGTTTAGAAATCTGATGGCGGAGCAGAAGCGGATGTTCATATAACAAATTCTGCAACTGAATAGACACAGTGAACTCACCAGATTCTGCAGACGCTGGAAATCTGGAGCAACAGACACGCAAAATGCTGGAGGGACTCAGCAGGGCAGGCAGCATCTATGGAGTGAAATAAATAGGCGACGTTTTGGGCCGAGACCCTTCGGGGAGGAACCCTGCTGAGTTCCTCCAGCTATGAACCTACTGTGGTTGTAGGAGACACGGGAGACTGCAGGCACTGGAATCAGGAGCGACAAACAGTCTGCTGGAGGAACTCAGGTTGAGCTGCATCTGTTGAGGATGGGTTGGGTTTGGGGTGGGGGGGGGGACGATGCAGGATTTTGACCTGAAATGTTGGCAATTCTTTTCCACCTAAAGATGCTGCTCGACCCACTGAGTTCCTCCTGCAGTTTGCTTGTTGCTGCTGTGGTCATTATCTTGCTGATTTGATTAATCCTGCCATCGTTGCTTTGACAATCTTGTTATTTTCTTGCAGAAAAAATACAGCAGGCCACTCAGACGTGCCCATGCCAGCTCAGAGAGCAATCCTATTCCCCACTAATTTTTTCCTGCGACCTGTGGGAGGAAACTGGGGCACGCCAAGGAAACCCACATGGTCGCAGGAATGAGCAAACTCCACAGTCAGCACTCGAGGTGAGGACTGAATCTGGGTCACCGAGGCAGTACCCGTTTTGTCATCACGCTGACAAAACTGCTTAAAGTTGCTTCCAAGTTTAAAAAAAGAGTTACACATGCAAAAAGCAGATTTCCAGAACCTGCATCAGGAGCTGTTGTGTGTGAAATGTACACTCCCTGTTTCAAGCACTTGCAATTATACCAAGTCCATTAACATGGAAAATAGTCACAGGGAGATTCACATGTTTGAGATTAATTGAAGAATATGATATGGGCCAAAGCAGGATCTTTATAAGTCCTGACTAAGGGCTCCAAGGTTCTTCTCAAAGTCATTCCTCTACCTTCAATTGCTCAGTCTGCTCGTCCTTCTGTTGTTTCTCACTACCTCTTCAAAGGTCCACTCCCTTTGTAAAGCACATTGTGGCTTTGGCATATTGTCACTCTCTGTTACTCAATTGTTACTATTACCATTATTACTCAGTTGCTACAAGGAACATTATTGCCTACCTGTTGCGAGGAATATTTGTGTTGCTATGTCATTATTACTCAATTGTTGCTCGAACCGTTATTATTCAGAATTACTCCTCGCTTACTATAATCGGACCACTCGGCTGACGTCACCGAGAACGTCATCCTTCCTTTTTTCGACTGCCTCGATCCTATTGGTCGACGTTGCAGTTGTTGCCAATGTTCCCCGGGACCAATGACAGGCGAAGGACCCGTCCTCTCGGCCCTTCCCTCGGGCACTGGCCGAGCGCCCTCGCTGTGATTGGGCGATGGCGCCGCCTGTCAAGGTGGGGGTGGAACCACGCTCTGATTGGTGGAGGGCTCTCCCCGGCTCTATAAGAGGGCGGCTGCGAGCGCTCTTTGCGTAGAGCTAGAATGGAGATCGCAGCTGCAGTTGGTTTTGTTAGCCGGTTACTCCGTAACACCGGGCTCGTCAGTCCCGCACAGCTCCAGGTCTTCGGCCGCTCGCTGCACGACGCGCTGGCTGGTAAGTTCTCTAGGGGGACAGAGGAACCGCAGAGGGGAGAACATGAGCGAAGAGTCCGCCGCGCAATCGGCGGGTACGGCCAAAGGGCTAATAAACCTATAACGAGCTCTTCTCATAAACTTTAACTAGCACCATTCCTCTGAGCCAGCGATTCGATTGTATCCAATTAAACTTTTAAAACTTGTGTAACTAAGTTGCTATCTCTTTCTAAGAAAGCCAAAATGCTAGAGGAACTCAACAGGTCAGACGGCATTTATGGAGGGGAATAGACAGTTGACGTTACGGGCCGAGACAACGTCATGTGGATCTTACTTGAGTAATCTAAACCATTTTTTACACTGTCCCCGATGTTTACTATACGACTCCCTGGTCCGTAGATGCCCAAAGTGACTACATCGCGTCCATGGCACGATAACTCGCTGCGTTATCTTTGTATTACTCGGCCATTTTTCTTCCCTCTCGGGACAAACGGGTCTGTTCAAGTTTCCTTTGAATTAGTCTGTATTTAAGTTCGTGTAGCGACGATTTGAAATCTGGTGCGGATTAAACTCGAACTATTTTAGAAGAATCTCTTTTAAATTGTGCGTGATTCTGAAGCTGTTTATAAGAGCACTTTTAAAACCCGAATAGAATTCCCTTGAGCAACAAACGCACAATACCGGAGGAACTCAGCAGGTCAAACAGCCCTTGTCTTTGATAGAGATCCTTCATCGGGTGGGGATTTATTGCATTTTTCACATGCAGTTAATAAGACGTTTTGTTAACACCAAGGGTGTCTCGGGGTAAACTTGAAGGACCTAGAATCTGGTTTGATTTTCTTTAGTTGATCTAAATTGCCTTCAGCTTCTGCTGTTGATTCTTTCGTATTCATTAACTGGTCTACTTTCTCTTTCAGAGCACTACAGACATCACTGGTTCCCAGACAAGCCGTGTAAAGGCTCCGGTTACCGTTGCATCCGAATAAATCACAAAATGGACCCGTTGATTGGCAAGGCTGCCAGCAGAATAGGACTCAGCAGTCAGCAGCTCTTCAGACTTCTACCCAGTGAGCTGACCCTCTGGGTCGACCCGTATGAGGTCTCTTACCGCATCGGCGAAGACGGCTCCATATGTGTTCTGTACGAAGCCACGCCAGGCAACAACCTTGGAATGTTAACCTGTAAGGACGAGTTAAACGTGGGCCATACAAGTCCTCCCAAAAACTGCTGGATGACCGTTTCAAGCTGAGAGGCGCTGCTGTAGTTGAACTATTTACACCTTAAGTGGATTTTTTTCTAAATTCAGTGGCTTAAAATCATTGGATCTGATCAACACCACAGAAGTGGTGTCTGGTATGGCTTAACAGTTATCTGAAAAGGTATTTCCCAAAGGGGTATCAAGTAGCTTCTAATCCAGTTGTGAAATTATTGTTAAAATAGTTTCCTAACTGGGTTGTCATGGCTACTTTTGAGTGAATATGGTTGGCACCTAATTAAACTTTATTCTGAAAATGCAACGTTGAGCGTTGGAAACTTGATAAAGCACTGGAAAAAACACTTTAATCCTATGTTAATCTTTTTCACAAATGTGGTGTATTGATCAAAAGTTTAGTTTTCAAATTTGTATATCACTGTTTACAAGTCTGACTCTAGCAAGTTTTTTGAAACTTGCTATAAGTGCACACATCAGATTTGTAAAGTTTCATTGGAGTTTTGCCACAAACCTGTGTTTTTAAAAACCAGTTTTGCATATGTTTAAGGAGACACTGCCTTGGGCGAAACTGTGAATGACTTGCAGGAACTTGTTCAACTGACAAGGTTTTATAATGCTGTTCAAAATGAGCTTTTGGAAAAAATCCCTTTGGTAATGTATTGAGGGTTTATTCTAGTTCTCTGTACATAAGTTGTCTAAGCTATGTGGAAAAACTGTTGTACATTTTTAAGTATTGTACAGCTGTATTGAAGAAATTGTACAGTTTTCTAAAACTTTTAATTAAAGTATACTTTTTGCTTGGAAACATTCTGGTGCATGAATGGGGTTGAGTACAGCAATGTTGTGGGAGGCACACAATCTTGGGTTGCCATATTCCTTGGATGGTTTGCCACTTAATCATAAACATCTTCACCTGTTGCCTCCAGTTGTCCTTTAACATTGAAGAATCTTGCACTTCTCTATACATCTGTTCACAGCTTTGTCTAATCATAACAACATGGCCTTGACAATTCCTCCTTTTTGATGGTGGAACTATGCTATACATAGTAACATTGACTTGGTGAGTGTCAGGTTCTGGTTAAGTGCAAATTGAATCTGTATGTGTGCTGCCTCAGAAGGAATCAGCCTTCTGTAACACTAGTTGTAGTACAAAGGGAATACTGCAGGATATTTTTGTGTAGACCTCCTTAATCGCTTAAAGATTATAGAAAGAAGGCAGGAGAGTGGGTTGAGGATAGTAAATCCATGCTGGGATGGTAGAACAGATGTGATGGGCTGAATGGCCATATTCTGCTCCTGAGTCTCATGAGAGTTGTGCTGTTTATCCCTAAGGGTTCCTGACCCTTTAATTAAATGATGCAGTTACGAGGGGAGTCTGTGTTCCCTTGCTCTAGGAAGAGCATTTTGTTGCTGTGGTGAAATGATTATGACAACATTACATGCCCAGTCTTGAGCTCAGCAAACTCAGCAGCACTAGCTTCTACTCCTTTCCAGTCCTGTTGAAGGGAATTGGCTGGAACCGACACTGGTTTGTTTCCCTTCATGGATGCTGCCTGACCTGCTGAATTCCTCCTGTATTCTCTGTGTTGGGAGGTGAATGGGCCAGAAGGATTTTTTTGGAACAGCAAAATCAGCTTAGGAGGTAAGATATTTGCAATTGTGCCATGAATTGATGGGAAGAGATTGCAGGGAGCAGGCAGACTGGCATTACTGAGTTGTGGGCATGATATATTGATATCAGAAGTGTGGTAACATGTGAGCTGTCCCCAGCACAGCCTCAGACTGTTGGTGGTTGATGTCAATGATGCATTTTACTGTTCCAATGCATATGTGACAAAGCCAATCTTTAACCATCCTGAAAACTAATCAGATGTCTTCACCTCCGAATCAGGATCACCATTGCTGATGTATGTTGTGAAGCTTGTTGCTTTGCGGAGGCAGTACAGTGCATACTGTATAAAAGATAGATGGAGTGGGTAGGGTTGAGGAAACAGCCTGCAGAGAGACTTAGATAGTTTTGAGGAATGGGCAAAAAAAGTGGTAAATGAAATACAATGTTGGAAAGTGTATGGTCATGCACTTTGGTGGAAGAAATAAATGGGCAGACTATTATTTAGGTGGGGAGAGAATTCAAAATGCAGAGATGCAAAGGAACTTGGGAGTCCTTGTGCAGGATACCCTAAAGGCTAACCTCCAGCTTGAGTTGGGGATGAAGAATGTGAATGCAATGTTGACATTAATTTCTAGAGATACAGAATATAAGAGCAGGGATGTGATGTTGAGGCTCTATAAGGCACTCATGAGATCACACTTGGAGTACTGTGCAGTTTTGGGCTCCTTATCTTAGAAGGATATACTGACTTTGGAGAGGGTTCAGAGACGATTCATGAGAATGATTCCAGGAATGAAAGGGTTACCGTATGAGGAATGTCTGGCAGCGCTTGGGCTGTATTCCCTGGAGTTCAGGAGAATGAGGGGGGGATCTCATAGAAACGTTCTGAATGTTAAAAGGCCTGAACAGATTAGATATGGTAAAGTTTCCCATGGTAAAGGATTCTAGGATAAGAGGGCACGACTTCAGGATTGAAGAATGTCCATTTAGAACTAAGACCCAAAGAAATTAAGTTTAGTCAGAGGGTGGTAAATCTGTGGAAATAGTTGCTATGAGTGGCTGCGGAGGCCAAGTCACTGGGTGCATTTAAGGCAGAGATAGGTAGGTTCTTGATTAGCCAAGGCATCAAAGGGTATGGGGTGAAAGCAGGGGAGTGGGGATGGATGGAAGAAATGGATCAGCCCATGATTGAATGGTGGAGCAGACTCGATGGGCTGAATGGCCTACTTCTGCTCCTATATCTTATAGTGCAATACATAAAAAATACTTTTAGTTACAAGAAACATATAACAATAAATACCTGTAATGCAATCTACAGTGTTGTATTTCTTTGCTTTCCACTTCTTTTTTGATTATGAATGCCTGCAAGAAAATGAATCTCAGGGTAGTATTTTGTGACATATACATACCTTGATAATAAATTAGCTTTGAACTTTAAGCAAAAAATGAGGTGTTCATGGACTGTTCAGAAATCTGATTGTAAAGCTGGTGCAGGAAAAGTTAATAAACTTCAGAAACCTGCCTGTAAAGCTGCACCTTTTCCCTGCTCTATGGGAATTTTAACTTGTTTAGCGTGGGTGGCATTGTTTAGAGCGGGTTGAATAGACCTGCATCGTGCTCCCAACAACTGAGCAAATTAATGGAGAGTCCCTGCTGAACCACAATTCGGTTGTTCCTATTCTTACATTGATGCAATGCTGTGATAACATTGGCAAACTGTGATAATGATCTTAGTGAAACCCAAAGCCCGCCCCCCCACCCCACTAAGCAGGAGTTGACAAAAGTTAATCTGATAGTGTGAGGTTCACTGTTAATTACTACTCCAGCCGGGACCAGAACCACAGGCAGAAACGAAACCATTGCGGCTTTCCATGAACAGCACCAGATTCCAAGCTTGAAATGAAAATAGGAGAGGGCCATTCAGCCCATTTGAGTCTGCTGCTCCATTCAGAATCTGCTTTGTTACCGCCGACTTAGGTGATGTGAAGTTTGTTGTTTAGTAGCAGTACAGCGCAAAAACAAAGAAAATTACTACGAATTACAAAAATTACTGAGGTAAATTTGGTGGCCCAGCAGCACAGAGTTCAGCACTACACTATTATGGCTCTAGCGACCCGGGCTCAATTCCATCGCTGTCTGTGAGGAGTTTGCACGTTCTGACTGTGACTGGGTGGGCTTCCCCTGGTGCTCTGGTTTCCTCCTGATTCCACGGTCTGCATGGGATAGAATGGCAATTGGATGTAAGTGGGCAGCAGAGGCTCATTGTGCCAGAAGGACCTGTCACTGCGCTGTCTCTCTAAATAAATAATTAAAACAAAAATAAAAGAATAATGTAGTTACTCAGGGCACTGGGATCCAGAGTTCAGTTCCTGACCCGGATCTGGGCCGTACCCTCCAAATATCCGGACCTGCCTCTTGGTTTTTTTTTCACTACCTTACTTTCCATTTTCTATTTATGATTTATAATTTAAATTTTTAATATTTACTATTGATTTGTACTCCAGGGAGTGGGAAGCACAGATTCAAATATCGCTGTGATGACTGTACATTCTAATATCAATAGTTTGGTGACAAAGTATAAAGTTGCAAGGTCATCTATAAAGAGTCTGTACATTCTCCCTGTGGAGAATTGTCCTGCTATCCAGGAATCAGTCTGTTGGGTCTTAAATGCACTCCGTCCATGGCAGTGGCATCCATTCTTAGACAGGGAGATCAAAGCTGTCTACAAAACTCAGGGTCTTGTCTCACCAGTGTCCTATGAAACCGGAGCAAAAAGCAAACCCTGCACTCACTGGGCCAAGCACGTCTGTGGAGGCAAAGACATGGTCCATGTTTCACTCCGAGATGGATCCAGCCATGACGGAAGGCCCCAGTCTGAAACGTCGACCATCCCTCCGCCTCCACAGATGCTGCCTGACCCACTGAGATCTTCCACCACTTTGTTTTATGCACCATTTCTCTCTATCTCTCTTTTCCCCTATCTAATTGTAGCTGAAGATCCTTGCTTCTGTGGTCAAAGCCTCTGGCAGTGACTACAATGGTTGGCACAGATACTATGGACTGAAAGGCCTCTTCCTGTACTGTTTTATGTTCCACATTAACCTACCAGTGGCCTTCTGAACTGTTTTCTGCACACATTTTTTTTTCAGTGGCTGGAGGGTCAGAGGCAGAGAAGGGTAGACAGAAGAGATTCTGCAGGTTCTGGAAATCCAGAGTAACACACACAAAATGCTGGAGGAACTCAGCCCATTAGGCAACATCTATGGAGAGGAATAAAGGGTTGACGTTCTGGGCCGAGACACTTCATCAGGACTTCGGGGAGACAGAGTCTTTTATTTCTCTGAGGCAGGGTGAGGGTTAAATAATACCAGAGAACCTGCATTTGAGGTGAGAGGGGAAATGTCTTAAAGAGATGTTTGGGACAAACTTTTTCCCAACAGAGTGATGGGTGACTGGAATGGGCTGCCGGAGGTGGTGGTGGAAGCAGAGACTTAGGAGGTTTGTAGAAAAACGCATGAGTATGCAGGGAATGGAGTGATATGGACTAAGCACATGCAGGAAAGAAGTGGTTTAATTCAGGGCTTCTCAACCTGTGATCCATGGACCCCTGGTAAATGGTAGAGGTCCATGGCATAAAAAAGGTTGGGGGACACCTGGTTTAATTTAACATTGTGTTTAGTACAGATATTGTGGGCCGAAGGGCCTCCCCCTGTGCCATACTGTTCCATGTTCTGTTTTCTATTAAAACAGACACTTTAAATAGTAAACAGAAAGGGTTATTAAAGCAAAAAAAAACTTAGCAACATCTTTAAAGTTTCCTTCCCCAGGCAGTTAATCCGATCAACCATTCTAGTTAGCCCCACCCCCCTCTATCTATTATCTCAGTCAGAGTAAACATTTTTATAATGCTACTTACATTGTAAATACATGCTGATATTTATGTACTTACGCACATTTTATCCCATATCTGTGCTTTAACCTCTTATTTTTAAATACATAATCCTTTATTCTTTATAATTGTTGAATGTTGTTTTTTTTGTTGCACCCTAACCAACACACCACAGCAATTTCTTAGAACATGCCAATCCTTGATCGTTGATCTTTGTTCTGTGTTCTATGGATGTGATATGCCTGAAGGTTTCCTTCCCCGGCATACGCTGCTATGATTGGTTCATGAATTAATGAACATATGACTAAGTTCAAGTGGTCTACTAGCAGCTCCCTGTAGCTTTGATGGACTTTCTCGATTGCTTGTGACAGGCAGTTGCTTCAAATGGCCATTCACCATACGGTTTAAATCACTGACGTCTTCTCTGATCTATTGCAAACTTAATACGGAACACCGTGCAGCATCAGAGGTGGAAGTAGCTCGGGCTGCCCGCATGCTTCTAAAAGAAGAAGAGAAGCAGGAGAGGATATTGAAGCCTAACTAAGGCAGCATCAGGTTTCAGCCAAGGGTTTTATAGTTACCACCTTGTCAGAAGCCGAGGTCGAGGATTTAATTCCCATCTCAGAGCGGCCAGAGCAAAAAAGCACAGAGTCAGAGGAATCAGTCCGGTTTAATGTCACTAGCATATGTCGTGAAATTTGTTGTTTTGCAGCAGCAGTACATTGCAATACATAATAATAAAACTATAAATTACAATAAGAAAATATATATATTATATATAAATATAATACAATAAGAAAAAATATATATACAATACTCTTCAAAAATCACCAGCATATATATAGCTAGGGTGCCTAAGACTTTTGGACAGAACAACAGTACTGTGTATTAGGTGCAGGGACTTTATCTAACGCACTGTACTGCTGCAAAAAAAAACGAAATTTCATGACATATGTGAATGATGATAAACCTGATTCTGATACAGGTCTCTTTTGTGGTCTGAGAGTGGGAAGGGGGCAGGGAGAGGGGAATCATGGTTGGGAAAAGGGGAAGGGAACAGGAAGTACCAGAGAGACCTTCTGTAATGATTAATTGTTTGGAATTAAGTTACCTTGCCTGGTGTCTCAAGTCTGGGTGCATCTCCACCCATGGCATTCCCTCCAGCCCTGCCTCTGGCATTCCTTCTCTGCCACCTGTCCCACTCCCATCCCGTGGCTCCGTACCCTGACAGCATTTTCCCGCCAGATTTACAAACTCGCTCTCCGCTTCACGTTGACAAATACAGTGGTGTACAGAGGTCTTAGGCACCTTAGCTAACTTTTTCACAGTACTATATATGTAAATAAATGAAATTAAATACTTAAATAACTGGTATGAGGGGTATATAACCCATAATGAAATATAGCCTCTTTGTAATTGTATCAATATGTTGGGCCCAGGATAGATCTTCAGAGATGTTGACACCCAGGAACTTGAATCTGTTCACCCTTTCCACTGCTAATCCCTCAATGAGGACTGGTGTGTGTCCCTGAAGTCTACAATCAATTCTTAGTCTTCCTGACCTCGAGTGTAAGGTTGCTGTTGTGACACCACTTAACTAGCTGCTCAATCTCACTCCTGTATGCTGCATCCTATTGTACAAGCAACACTAAGGGAATATTCTGCTGAAAGTCCCCTCCTCCCATCCTTCAAGGAAGATGTTAAACTGAAATCTGTTTTTTAATTCCAGAAATAAATTTAAAAAAAGGTCCTGTGAGATTGCTTAGGGGAATTACACCAGTGCCCTGGCAATACTTAGCTTTTAATAAACAGCTCAACAGTGGAGGCAGATGCATCAAAACTCTTAAAAGATGTTTGAACAGGTACTTGGATAGGAAGGACATAGAGTGATATGGGCCCAACGCAGGCAAGTGTGCTAGCCCAGATAAGCATCACATTTGCCATGGGGTGAGATGGGTGGATAGAGACAACATCCCATGCTCCATCCATCTGTAGCCTACAACACTGAGGGATTTGGGATTTTTTTTGTGGCTGTATGTATTTCTGCTCTCAGAATTAATTACGCACTGTGCACTGTTGGTACTATGATTTGCAGCTTGGCCCCAGAGAACGCTGTTTTGTTTAGCTGGGTTCATGTATATAGATGAATGATAATCAAACTTAAACTTGAAATTGAACTATTTGTGTGGTGTACCATTCTATGATTGCTAAAACACTAATTCTGAAACGCTAACTCTGTTTCTTTCTTCGCAGATGCTGCCTGACCTGCCAAGTATTTCTAGGATTACCCGATTTTACTAAAACTGGTATCTCCACGGGCTCACCCCTTCGCGTCTTCATGAGATTTGTCAGGCCCACAATCTCCGGAGATCCCTGGCTCCTCCAGTCTGGCCTCTTGTTCATCAGGACTCATGAAGATCTGTGAGAATGATCCCGGGAATGACGTGAACATCCGTATCATAGAGTCGTTAATTCATACGGCACGGAAACAGGCCCTTCTGCCCAATCAGTCCACACTGACCATGCTGTGCACCTGAACCAGCCCCACTTGCCGGTGTTTGTTCCACATCTCTCTAAACCTTTCCTACCCATGTATTTGTCCTAATGCCTTTGAAATGTCAGAATTGGACCCACCTCGACCATTTCCTCTGCCAGCTCGTTCCACAAACTCACCACCCTCTGTATGAAAAAGTTGCCTCTCAGATTGCTTTAAATCTTTTCCCGCACTCCTTACACCTCTCCCCTCCAGTTTTAGAGTCACTCACAGCTGTAACATCCACCTTACCTATGCCCTTCATGATTTCAAAGATTCAAAGTACATTTATTATCGGAGAATATACAAATTATACACCTTGAGATTTGTTTGCTTACAGGTAGCCACAAAGCAAGAAATGAAAAGAACCCAATTAAAAAAAAAGACCAACACCCGATGTGCAAGAGAAAGAAAAAAAAACACAATCATGCAAACAACTGAAGTGAACAACAACATTCCAAACCAAATTTCATAACCCTCTACAAACTTCCTTTGCTCCGGCATTGCAGTCCCAGCATATCCAGTCTTTCCAAAGAGCTCAAGCCCTCCAGACCCAATAACTTTCCAGTGAATCTTTCCTGCATCCTCTCCAACATGAGGTGAGATGCCAACCCTGCAGTGCTCAACACTGGGCCTGACTGAATTTTGACTATGTTTTACACTGTTAAACAAATACTCATTACAGTCTCCCAGTTACACCCATTTCATAGGGAGGGTTTGCCTCGTTTGTTTCTGTATAGAGTTGGATCTGGTGATTTCAATCCGAAGGTTCTTTGAAATTCAAGAACAAGGTGTGAGAATTGGTGGTTACAGCTGTTTTAATAAGTTGTACATGAACAAAGAAAGCAAAGAAAAACAAGCTCGAGATTGTCTCAAGCTCAGACTACAAGTCAAATTCAAGATTATTTATTATCATTTGTCAGTCCGTTTATTGATTCATTATTTGCCATGTCATATAACAAGGGTGATCATGGTCTTTCCGTGACCTTAGTCACTCTTGGCAAAGTTTTCTACGGAAGTGGTTTGCCATTGCCTTCTTCTGGGCAGTGTCTTCACAAGACGGGTGACCCCAGCCATTATCAATGCTCTTCAGAGATTGTCTGCCTGCTGTCAGTGGTCGCATAACCAGGACTTGTGATATGCACCAGCTGCTCATATGACCGTCCACCACCTGCTCCCATGGCTTCACGTAACCCTGATCGGGGGACTAAGCAGGTGCTACACCTTGCCCAAGGGTGACCTACAGGCCAGCGGAGGGAAGGAGCACCTTACATCTCCTTTGGTAGAGATGTATCTCCATCCCGACATCAAATAGGTAAATTAGACTACAAGAAAAATACTAGAAAAATAGCAATTCTTCACCCTAATCCAACAATAGTGAGCTGCAAGAGTCAGACTAAACATTGATGAAGTTACGTTGACCTAGACAGAAGATGACAACACTTCCCAGGGGCCCCGTATTGAATAAATATTTTATCTAAACCAGTGGCTCGACTTTCTTAGGAGTTTGAGAAGATTTGGTGTGTCACCAATAACTCTGGCAAATTTGTAGAGATGTACTGTGGGGAGCATTCTGACCGGCTGTATCACCATCTGGTATGGAGGCTCCAAAGCACAGGATCGGAAAAAGCTGCAGAGGACTCAGCCATCTCCATCATGGGCACAACCCTCCGCACCACTGAGGCCTTCTTCAAAAGGAGGTGCCTCACAAAGGAGGCCTCCATCATGAATGACCCTTGCTGTCCAGGCATGCCCACTTCTCATCAATGAGGAGGTACAGGAGCCCGAATACTCACACTCAACGATTCAGGAATGGCTTCTTCCCCTCTGCCATCAGATTTCTGAACGGTCCATAAACCCATGACCACCACTTTGTTATTCCTTTTAGAATCACAGAAAAGTACAGTGCAGAAGCAAGCCCTTCAGCCCATCTAGTCTGTGCTGAACCATTTAACCTACCTACTTTCATCAACCTGTGCCGGGACCATAGCCCTCCATATCCCTGCTGTCCATGTACTATTCAAACTTCTGTTAAACATTGAAATCGAGCTTGCATGCACCACTTGCACTGGAAGCTCATTCTGAGTGAAATTTCCCCCCATATTACCCTTAAACTTTTCTCCTTTCACCCTTGACCCATGACCTCTAGTTGTAGTGCCACCCAACCTCAATGGAAAAAGCCTGCTGCCTTTAGCCTATCTGTACCCCTATATATTGGGCATGGGCTCACTGGGCCAGAATGTTTTGATACCATGCTATCCCTCTAAATTAAAAAAATAAATAGATATAGGTAGGAGGTAATAAGCTTGATTCTGAATTTAGATTAAAGAGTAGAAGACCTGAGAGTCTCTGCCCATTTTAATAAGAGACACAAGTGAATCCTGGACTAGTTGTCTAGAAGTAAATAAATAAAACGTAATTTCAACAGTCCACAGATTTCTTTTGCTCACAACAATAAAGTCTTTGATAATGGATGAGCGCAGTGGAGGCCTCATAACGGGCAAAGACTGAACTATTTTTGACAGCTTGATGTTCCTGGAGGTGAAACGAGAGAGGCCTTCCAATAAATGGAGAAAAACAGCCCAGCCTCTGCTAACTGATTCTCAGAAGCCGGCTAGCTGGTGTCAGCTTCAATTGGAAGCCTCAGGCAGACAGCCGCCCACACGTGCAGTGACATTTATGAGCAGACTGTGGAGATGCTTGGAATCGTGAGCACTGAGTGGCTCTGTTTAATTGGGTGTGACTCCCGGCCACACTGACTAATTAACTTTATGTGCATGCGACCCCCCCCCCCCCCGCCGCCTCACCCGCCGACCTTGACCTGTGGCTACAATCTTAGGGAAAGATCTGAATTCGGCAGCAGTTCTGTGGGGAGGAGGAGGTTAGGGGACGAAGAAAAAGGGTGAGGAGTGATGAGGCGTAGGAGATAGGAAAGGTAAATGAGGAGGGGAGGAGGAAGATGATTTGGGGGAAAGGATGAGGAGGAGAACAGGGAAGAGGTGGAGGAGGAAATGGCAGGTATAAATGAAGGAGAGAGGAGGAGGAAGGTGAGAAAGAGGGAGCGAAGATATAAAACAGGGAAACAATAACTTCCAGCCGAAGTTCTCTCTAATATTTTTTATAGTAGCACCAACCAACTGTTGCTCTGAGCAGAAAATTTTAACACAGCCTGAAAAATGAGCAACACTTTAAATGTGTTTTTACTTGTAATATGCATACCATAAATATTTAGAATGAAAATTGAAAAATCACATACTTTTGATTTTATTTATTAAATGAAGCATGACACGGGTGGAGATATGTCTCTACCAAAGGAGGTGTAAGGCGCTGCTTCTCTCCGCTAGCCTGCAGGTCACCCTTGGGTGAGGTGTAGCACCCGCTTAGCCTCCTGATCAGGGTCATGTGAAGCCATGTGGTCGTATGAGCAGCTGGTGCATATCATGTTCTGGTTATGTAACCACTGACACCAGGCAGACAATCTCTGAGGAGTTTTGATAATGGCTGAGGTCACCCATCTTGTAAAGACACTGCTCAGAAGAAGACAATGGCAAACCAATTCTGTAGAAAAATTTGCCAAGAACAATCATGGTCACAAAGGGACCATGATCGGCTACGTCATATGACACAGCACATAATGATGATTCTTAATTAAACTATGGTAGTGTAGTGGTTAGCACGACGCATTACAAATCCAGCGACCCGAGCTTAATTCCCGCCGTTGCCGGTAGGAGTTTATAAGTTCGCCCTATGACTGCATAGGTTTCCTCTGGGCGCTCCGGTTACCTCCCACAGTCCAAAGACATACTGGTTAATTTGTCGTTGTGAATTGTCCCACAACTGTGCTCGAGGTTTAATCGGGGATTGCTGGACGGCGCCGCTCGTAGGGCTGGAAGGGCCTACACCGTGATGTATCCCAATGAAATTAAAAAGAATAAAACTAATTCCTTCTGCCTGCACATGCCCCATATCCCTCCATTCCTACGTATTTGTGTTCCTAACAAAGAGACTCTTAAATGCCTCTATTGTCTCTGCCTCCACCACCATCCCCGGCAGCTTTTTCCAGGCACCCAGCACTGTGTGTAAAAATCTTGCCTTGTAAACCTCTTTTTGAATCTACCCCCTCTCACCTTAAATGTCTGGCCTCTAGTATTTGACAGATAAATCCTAGGAATAAATTACAGGCTGGAATATCAGTCTATGTCTCTTGTAATTTTATAAACTTCGATCAGATCTCTCCTCAGGCTCTGATGATGCAAGTTTGTCCAACCTCTCTTTGAAGGGTTGAGCATGGATTTTATATCCTAGCTGTCCACGTAGTATGCAAGACAAGGGATTACGAAATGGAGAACAAGCTGTTGCCCATGCAGCAGGCTCCCCCTCTCCACGCAGCTGATGAACCCAAAGGAACGGCAGAGAGCGATACAGTTTAGCACCAGCAGCATCGCAGGGGTTGCCAGTCATCACTGAACTCAACGTAGGACTGCCTTAGAGACTCCAGATTGGGGCTTTTCCTCGCTATTTACTTTCGAAGCCTTTCCCATGAATGAGTATAGCCGCAAGGCAGTAGAGGTTTGAGATCAGAGTTTTCCTTCTCCTAGATGAGCTGCCAACCACGGCTGACGAGCCCCATCTGCCTGAAGCAACTGATTTTAAGGCGCCAGTAACCCAACTTTGCCCCTTCTCCTGTCAGTAGAAATGATTCCTCTGGGCTTAGAGGCTAACGCACATGTGAAGGCCACTGGTAACATTTGATAGATAGTGGGAGCTTATCCTCACTACCTCCTCCGGCTATGACAGCCTTAAGGAATCTCTCTAATCCAGGCCTAATCCAGTTGAACCCTCTCCAAAACCTTTACATCCTTCCTGGTGATGGAGCAAATAGAATTGAATGCAAAGCTCCAGGTTTTATAAAGTTGCAACACAACTTTCTGAAAATTGAACTCAATGCCTCGACTAATAAAATAAGCATATTATCCATCTTCTTTACCACCCTATTAACTTGTGTGGCCACTGTCAGGGAGCTTTTGACTTGGAATCCAAGATCTCTCTATACGTCAAAGAAGCCAGCTTCATTGTTTAGCTGGATACAAGACTAATACCTTTCACAATCCAGCTGTGAAGGGCAGTGAGAAGAGGGAGCAGAGTCAAACAGTCATGCAGCACTTAAACGGGCTCTTCTGCCCAACTGAACCATGATGTCCACAGCATCCTCCCTGCTGGTCCTAGTTCAGCCCACAACCCTCTACGCACCTTCCCCTCCACACACCCATCCAAACGCCTCTTAAATGTTGCAATTGCACCTGCCTTGCTCTGGCAGCTCACTCCAGGTGCTCACGACATTTTGAGTAAAGAAGTTACCTCTCAGGTCTCTCTTAAATATCCCTGCTTTTATCTTGTATCAGTGCCTCTAGGTTTGGACTCCCCAACCCTGGGGGGGACGGGGAATCTTTGACTGTCCACTCCATCTAAGCCCCTCATGACTTTGCGAACTTCTGTAAGGCCACCTCTCTCAAGCTCCAAAGAATAACGATCCACCCTGGCTAACCTCTCCCTATAACTCAGTCCCTCTCGCCCAGGCAGCATCACAGAGACACAGAAACCCTACAGCACAATACAGGCCCTTCAGCTCACAAAGCTGTGCCCAACATCTCCCTACCTTAGAACTACCTAGGCTTTAACCACAGCAGTCTATTTTCCTAAGCTCCATGTAGCCATCCAGGAGTCTCTTAAAAGACCCTATCGTTTCCGCATCCTTGTAAATCTCTTCTACAGCCTCTCCAGCTTGACAGTGTCTTTCCTGTCAAAGGGCGACCAAAACTGTTCACAAAGGTCGTCTCAGCAATGACCTATATACCTACACTGTAATGCCCCTGCTCCTAAGCTAGATGCCTTGAAGACCAGAATGCCCTCTACACCATGCTACCTATTTGCACGGACGCTTTCAATGACCTGTACACTTCTACTCCCAGGTCTCTCTTGTCAGTGCCCTGTCATACAGGATTCAAAATCAGAATCCTGTTTAATACCACCGGCATTTCTTGTGAAATTTGTTGTTATGCAGCAGCAATACATTGCAATATATAGTAAAAAAACTGTAAATTACAGTAAGATATATATATATATATATATTTATGTCAGAAACCAAATACATTTAAACTCAGTTTTTCACAATTCCTGACATTTAATCCTAGAAAACATTCCCTGTCTTAG
Organism: Mobula birostris; assembly: GCF_030028105.1. Classification (NCBI taxonomy): domain Eukaryota; kingdom Metazoa; phylum Chordata; class Chondrichthyes; order Myliobatiformes; family Myliobatidae; genus Mobula; species Mobula birostris. Next base: position 92,682,809 of record NC_092383.1, on the reverse strand, counting down.
GTCAGTTAGGATCACTACTTTATTTTAAGAATGTGAAATGTCAGAATAATAGTAGACAGAATGATTTATTTCAGCTTTTATTTCTTTCATCACTTTCCCAGTGGGTCAGAAGTTTACATACACTTTGTTAGTATTTGGTAGCATTGCCTTTAAATTGTTTAACTTTTGGATAGCCTTCCACAAGCTTCTCGCAGTAAATTGCTGGAATTTTGTTCCATTCCTCCAGACAGAACTGGTGTAACTGAGTCAGGTTGGCAGAGGAGAAGAAACTATTCCTGAGGGGAGGATTATACAGTGTGGATGATGTCGAGGATTGAAGCCCAAGTCTTGAATCAGAAATCAGGAGGTTGAGGCCCATTGGCCGAAGTCCAAATGTGTGTCTTCAGGCTCCTGGACCTCCCTGATGGTAGCAATGAGAAGAGGGCATGTCAAATGGGTGATGGGGGCCTGAATGATGGACGCTGCCTTTTTGAGTCATCGCTCAAAAAGATCAAGATTCAAAATTCAATTTTATTTGTCACATGTACATCGAAATATGTGAAACACATTACTTGTGTCAACAAACAACACCACACACACAGGCACAGAGACACACCACACATACACACACATACAGACACAGAAACACACCACTTACACACACACACACACACACACACACTCACACACACATATACACACACACACACACACACACACACACACACTCTCTCTCACACACACACAGACACACTCACACACACATACACACACACACACACATACTCACACACACATATATATACATACACACACACACACACTCACACACACACACACACTTTCACACACACACACACTCACACACACACACACTCTCACACACTCTCACACACACACACTCACACACACATACACACACATACTCACACACACACTCACACACACATATATACATACTCACACACACACACACACACTCACACACACATATATACATACACACACACACACTCTCACACACGCACACACACACACATACACACACTTTCACACACACACACACACACACACACACACACACACACACACACACACACACACACACACACACTCACACACGAGTTCTCCAACCCAGCGGACTCTGCCTCAGGCTCACAGACACTGAGATTTGATTTCCATAGTGGACTTGGGCTCCGGCCAATGGGCCTCAACTTCCAGATTTCTGATTCAATCCTCGGGCCTTGATCCTTGACATCATTGTCACTGTATAAGTCCTACCCTAGTCTGATTGCTCAGAATTAATCATCTCATAAAGTGAGAGGGACAGACAAGGGGAAGTCTGAGTGTTTTCCACATTCCGTTCAGTGTAGGGATTACAGGGGCAATCTGGGCACTGAGGCTGACCACAGCTTCGCACTGTGGGTGTGTTTGAAACCAGGAGGAGAAGCAGAAATGATTTTAAAATGCAGAAGAAGCAGGAGAATGAGATGTTGTTGGCAAAGGGAAGTGCATCTCCCACAAAGGCTCAGCTGATGCAGCAGTTGGACTTTTGACAGTGAAACTAGAAAACAGGACCTCAGCTCCGGTGTCCGTGCTTCAGCTGGGCGCTAAAGGAAGGGATGGCATTTCCACAGTAAACGTCAGCATTGCCTACAATTCTGGTCACCAACATCAGAGGGAAGACGGGATGGTACTGGAGAGGTGTGGGGGAAGTTCCTGAAGCTGTGGGAATGATTGGATAGTTTTGGGGTAATTTTCTTTGGCATATCAGAGGCTGGCCGGAGACTTCATTGAGTTGTGTAGAATTAGGATGGACCTAGATAAATGGAAGGGTAGCAAGGTGGGGATACGTCTCTACCAAAGGAGGTGCAAGGCGCTCCTTCCCTCCGCTAGTCTGCTGGTCCTCCTTGGGCAAGGTGTAGCACCTGCTTAGCCACCGATCAGGGCCACGTGAAGCCGTGGGAGCAGGTGGTGGACGGTCGTATGACCAGCTGGTCCAGATCAGAAGTCCTGGTTATGCGACTACTGACACCAGGCAGACATTCTCTGAAGAGTATTGATAATGGTTGGGGTCACCCGTCTTGTAAAGACACTGCCCAGAAGAAGACAATGGCAAACCACTTCTGTAGAAAAATTTGCCAAGAACAATCATGATCATGGAAAGACCATGATTGTCCACACCATACGGCGTCATTTTTCTACAGAAGTGGTTTGCCATTGCCTTCTTCTGGGCAGAGTCTTTACAAGATGGGTGATGATGTCAAACGACAGAGCACACAATTATGATGTCATACGACATGGCACATGATGATGATGACAATGATGATGATGAGATTAATAGGAAGGACTAATTTTCACTGGAGGATGGTATGTGTGTGAACTCGCTGCCTGAAAGCATGGTGGAGACAGAAACCTTGTCACATTTATAGTTTCATAAAGTAATACAGCATGGAAACAGACCATTCGGCCCATCTTATCATTGCTGACCAAGATGCCTATCTAGATTGCTCCTATTTGCCTTCATTTGGCTTATATCTCTCTAACAGTACCAGTTAAGAAGCTCTTGGAGGGTTGGGGTTTGGAGGAATACGGGGTGAATGCAGGAAACTGGGACATGCTGGGCAGGCCTCGTGGTCAGTATGAACTGGATGGGCCGAAGTGTGTGTACATTCTGAAATGGTCTATGGCTCTAAAGTCTACCCTATCCATTTGCCCCTTTGGGTGTCTCTTATCTGTTGTGATTGTGCCTGTTTCTATCACTTTCTCAGCAGCTCAGTCTTACTTTGTGTGTAGTTTTTCACTGAATCTGTTGTATTTCTTACATCTACTGTGAATGCCCGCAAGAAAATGAATCTTAGGGTTGTATACAGTGACATATACATACTTTGAAAATAAATTTACTGTGAACTCTATCCATTGTGCGAAAAACTGACCACTGAGGCGCCTTTTAACTCTTTCCCCTCGCTCCTTATGCTTTCCAGCTCCAGATTGTTCTCCCTAGGGAATGGACGACTATCTACGCCCTTCATAATTCTATAAACCTCCATAAGGGCACACCGTAGCCTCCTCCATTTCAGAGCAAACACTCCCAGCCTACGCTACCATGAGACTTTAAACATAGGAGCTGAATTAGGCCCCTCAGCCCTTTGAGTCAGTTCCACCATTCCATCATGGTTGATTTATTATTCTTCTCAACCCCATTCTCCCGCCTTCTCCTCGTAACCTCTGACGCCCTGACTAATCAAGAAACTATCAAGTTCCACTTTAAATATACCCAGTGATTTGGCCTCCACAGCCGTCTGTGACAACGAATTCCACAGATTCACCACCCCCCCGGCGAAAGAAATTATGTAACTTCAATGCTGCAGGCCGGGCAACATTTCTGTGAATCTTTTCCGCACCTTCTCTGGCTTAATCACACCCTCCCTACTGTGCTGTAACCGGAATCCCACGTAAAACTCCATGCGTGGCCTCTCACTGTTTTGTACAGATACATCAGAAATCCCAACCCCTTTACTAAGTGTCTCAGCTGGTGAAGTCAGGCACAGCACACATCCAGCAGCAGCAGAAGAAGCCTTTTGAATGGTACTCACGTATCTGTTTTTAAACCCACCACCGGCAGGTCGATCCAGGCACCCACCACCCTGTGCAGGGCTGGACTTTAGGCAGGGCTAGGCTGGGCTGCAGCCCAGGGGCCTGAGCTGCAGAAGGGCCCAAAATAGGGACCCATATCATCATGGCGGACAAAAAAAAAACAAGGGTGGAGCACAGAAAAGAAAAAAGAAACAAGAAAAAGAGGACCATGAGCAAGAAACATTAAAAAAGACATTGACATTGACAGATTTTTTTACACTTGTTCTCGATGATCCATTGCTCTTGTCACAGTCTGAGACCGGTGGACAAACGGAGGCTTGTTCAACAGCTAGCACTAGCACCAGCATTAGCACAGGACCACCGTCCTTGCCACAGTCAGCAGCTAACGTTGAAGAGGCAGAGAGCATGACTTTGGGATTCCCGACCACAGAGGCCTCCGAACAACCAGGTCGGGCCGCTATGAATGTTAACGTTACCGCTACTGAGGATCCTTACAGCACTGATCCTGCTCGCTGGGGAAAGGAAACGCTAGATGATTCAGTCCGAGCATACTGGGCTACGAAAGGGCCGGAGTCCTGCCAGAATAAAGATGTGGATATCAAAGCTTTGGAACACGTATACAAACAGCAGAGACGTTTTTTCTCCAAATTTCACTTCAAATGCAAACTCGTAAATGGTGAGTACATATCAAGGCAATGGCTCTTATATTCCCCTCCCACTGGCTGTGTGTGTTGTTTTGCTTGCCGCATCTTCAGTGATGGTAACTGTCAGTCCATCTTTGAAACTGGCTTTAGCGACTGGAAACATGCCGCTGAGCGCATAGGAGAGCATGAAAATAGCGAACACCACAGGAAAACGATACTGACCTGTGTTACACTAGCGTCTGACAGCGGAAGAATAGAACTGCAAAAACAGTTCGAGTCAGAGTGTGTCTACTGGACTGACGTATTGAGGAGAGTGTTGGTGGTTGTGAAGTTTTTGGTCGAGAGGGGACTGGCTATCCGAGGCTCCAGTGACATACTTGGCAGGCCTGATAACGGCAACTACATAGGCTCAGATCCACAATGGGACAGGACAGGCTGAGTCATCTTACTCTGATGTCACTTGAAAGTGATCTTGTTCAGAAATTGGATTTTAGTGATCTGATCAAGGACTTTGCTGTGAAGAAATCCAGAAGAACTAGGCTTTAATTTTGGAAAACAAGCATCTGACTTTGTAAATATCTAGGCTTGTGTGTCAGTGCTGTCCCTGTTTTTGTGGCAATAGGCTAATAGTTGACTGTTTACAAACTTAGTAAGTAATAAGTGGTCTTTACTCTGCAAGCCACACAGCACAGCAATAGGTTAGTATGTGCTAGATCTCATTTTTCAAAAAGATTGTTGGAGTATTGTCAAGTTTCCTAGTTTGCCACAGTGGCATCTCTCTTGGCCTTTTTGTCTCTCATTTCCACTTTACTTTCTCAGAACACACGGTTGAGAAAAATACCTAGTTAAAAATGCTTTGGTATTGTTTGAGAAATAAGGCTTACGGTATGTGCAGCAATAGCTAAATAAAGATTTAAGACTGGGTACATCACACTTTGTCTCCCTCATAACTTTACTAAGCCAACTAAGCCTACGTCAATTTTTGAGTGCTTTAGATGCTGTCCTTCAAACTAAGAATCTGCATTACTTTCTGTCCTCCCTCTTAAGGCCTGTAAGTTTATAGCCTACGTATTGTACTAAACCAGTGTCTTGGTCCACAGCTTTGATATTTAGACCAGTACGACCTTTGCTCCTGTTCTTGCCTTGTTTTGCTTGGTACAGCAGCATTTTACGGTGTCAGCAGGGGCCCATCAGGGCCTCCAACCCAGGGGCCCTGGCCCCACTAAATCTGGCCCTGCCCCCCACCCACCTCAAAGTTCTGGCCCCTCGTATTTGACATTTCAACTCTGGGAGAAAGATTCCGACTGTCTACCCTATCTGAGACTCTCAGAAGTTTATGAACCCCCCAGGTCTCCCCTCAGCCTCTGCTGCTGCTGCAGAGAAAACAATCGGCTTGCCCTCTGATCCAGGCAATGTCCCAGAGGACATCCTTTGAGCCCTCTGCAAAGTCTCCACATCCTGCCCGTAAATGGGGTGACCAGAACTGTAAAACAATTCTAAGTTCGGATAGGTACATGAATGGCAGGGGTATGGAGGCTATGGTCCCAGTGCAGGTCAATGGGAGTAGGCAGTTTAAATGGCTCAGCATGGATTAAATGGGCCGAAGGGCTTGTTTCTGTGCTGTACTTTTCTACGACTCTAATACACGAAGTGCAGCCTAACCAGAGCTTCAGACGACTGCAAAATGACACCCTGACTTAGACTCAGTGGCGGAGGAGAGCATGCCATATGCCTTCTTTACCACCTTCTCTACCACCTTCTCTACAAGATGAAAAGAGGCATAGATCGAGTGGACAGCCAGAGACCTTCCCTCGGGAAGAGATGGCTAATAAGAGACGCAATTTAAAGGTGTTTGGAGAACAGTGCAGGGGGAACGGGAGAGGTAGATTTTTTTTAACACACAGAGAGTGGGGAGTGGGTGTGTGGAACGCACTGCCGGGGTTGGTGGTGGAGGCAGATACATTAAGGATGTTTAACAGACTGTTAGACACAAGGATAAGAGAAAAATGGGGGGCAGTGTGCGAAGGCTGGGTTAGACTGATCTTAGAGTGGGTTAGGAGGTTGGCACACATCATGGACTGACGGATCTGTACTGAATGCGATGTTTGATGTTCCACGCTTTTCTTGCATTGCCGCTTTCTGGGAGGGATGGACTTGGACTCCAAGATCCCTCTGTACACTTGATCTGATTTTGGTTTGTTATTGTCAGACCTAGGGAGACACAGTGAAAAGCTTGTCTTGCATACTGTTCATACAGATCAAACACCATTACACAGTGCATTGAGGTCGAACAATGTAAAACAGGATGTGGATTACAGTGCACCAGCTACTGAAAGTGCAGGGCAGGTAAACAAAGAAGTGCAGGATCTTAAGAGGCGGACTGTGAAACTGAGAGTTCGTCTTATCGTACAAGAGGTGCATTCAGCAGTCTGATAACAGTCGGGTTTTCAGACTGTCCTTAAGCCCAGTGGTACGTGCTTTCGCCTTTTGTATCTTGTGTCTGTGGGGAGAGGGGCGAAGAGGGGATGCCCGGAGTGGCTGGGGTCATTCCAGCTTTTCATTCCTAACTTACTTAACTACTGGATTTCAACTTCCTCAAGTCCAGTGTCTGACTGGACATTGGCTCATGGACACTACCTCACTACTTTTTTTAAAATTTCTGTTTCCAAACTTCTCTTAAACATTGAAATTAAACCCACATCCAGCACTTTCTCCGGCAGCTCACTCCACACTCTCACCACCCTCTCACCACCCTCGAAGAGGAGAAGTTCCCTCTCAATGTTCTCCTTAAATATACCTTTCACCCTTAACCCATGACCTCTCAATCTAGTTTCACTCAACCTTAGTGGGTGAAGTCTGCTTGGATTTACCCTTGAGTTTACCCCCCCCCCCATATAATTTTGTTTAGCTTTATCAAATCTTCCCTCATTCTCCTGCGTTCCAGGGAATAGTCGAAACCTGTTCAATCTTTCCCTATAACTTAAGTCCTGGCAACAATCTGCTGGTCCTCCTAAGACATTTGGTAAGCTGATTATTGGAAGGCAGCCTCTATCCTCTATCAGGACTGCTCTATCAGCAAATATCCTCTATCAGGACTGCATTAACATTTTCAATTTCTGAGCAGGCCTCCCTTGATAATAATCAATTCTGAATATCGCTTCTTGATCGTTTCCAATGAATGCTGAGAACAAATTCTTCCTTATTGATAAAGACTTCATGCACACATTCAGAATCTTAATCTCAATTGCCTGGTTGCAAAGTAAGAAACAATGGCAATGCATTTTCATATTTATTGAAGTATGTTTCATCGTGGTGAGCTTTATTGACTAGCATTAAACTAAATTTATGTTTCTGCTTGTAATTATGTTTATATGCAAATATATGCTAATGTCTGGTCACAAACAAGAGAAAATTTGCAGGTGCTGGAAATCCGAGCAACACACACAAAATGCTGGAGGAACTCAGCAGGCCAGGCAGCATCTATGGGAGAAGTGTACAGTCGACGTTTTGGGCTAAAACCCCTCAGCAAGAATGGAGAAAAAAACGCTGAGGAGTAAATTTAAAAAGTGGGGGGGCAGGTGGGATAGAGAAATGCCAGGTGATAGGTGAAACCTGGAGGGGGAGGGTGAAGTAAAGAGGCCACACTTAGGTTGGAGGAGCAACACCCTATATTTCGTTTTGGGTAGCCTCCAACCTGATGGCATGAACAACGATTACTCCAACTTCCGGTAATATCTCCTTCACCATTTCCCATCCCCTCTTCCCTCCCTCACCTTGCCCACCCATCACCTCCCTCTGGTGCTCCTCCCCCCTTTTTCTTTCTTCCATGGCCTTCTGTCTCGTTCACAAATCAACTTCCCAGCTCTTAACTTCGTCCCTCTCCCTCCTGGTTTCACCTATCACCTGGTGTTCCTCTCTACACACCTTTTAAATCTACTCCTCAGCTTTTTTTCTCCAGTCCTGCCAAAGAGTCTCGGCCCTGAAACGTCGACTGTGCTTTTTCCCATAGGTGCTGCCTGGCCTGCTGAGTTCCTCCAGCATTTTGTGTGTTTTGTGAATATCTGGTATACTTTCATAGCCGTGTTTTCGTTTTCAGGTTTGTATTCACTTCTGTGTTGCCAGGTAGGCTTTTCCTTCCCGCATCTCTGAGAATATAGAATAGTGCAGCACAACAGAGGCCGCTCGGCCCACAATGTTGTGCTGACCTTTTAGCCTGCACTAAGCTCAGTCTGAGTCTCCATTTTTCTATCATCCATATGCCTGTCTCAGTGTCTCTTCAAGGGTCCTAATGTATCTGCCTTGACCACCATCCCGGCAGAGTGTTCCACACACCCGCCATTCTTTGTGTAAAGAACTTACCTCTGACATCGCCCCCGCTATGTGTGTTACTGTCCATTATGCCACTGGCATTTAGAGCGGCAATGAAGGTCCTCCATCTCTGGCGGTGTTCAGGGCTTCCTTCATCATGTCAGTAGCTTCCCGTCAGTTTTCACTGCCGTCAGTCATGCAAGTCCCTGGTGGAGACTCAGGAACACCCACAAACTCGGATGCAGGAGGTTTCTTCATTGCTGTTTCCATAGCAATTTAGTTTGACCAGTCAGGGTTGTTTGCCTTGAACTGAACCCCCTATCCTGGAGGACCGCTGGGTCATTCTTAGTCTGGCCTCTACCCTTTGACCTGTTTGGCATGGGTGACCCTACCAAGAGCCAAAGTATAAAGCCCTGACTCCAGCTAACACAGCTCTCCGGGTCATTGAGGCACGCAAGCCTCCAAACCGCTACTGGGCTGTGGTCCTCTTGAGGATCCCACCCCCTATACGTTCTTCCAATCAACGTTCTGCCCTGTCTTCCTGGAATTAGTATCCTGAGCAGGGGATGCAAGGAGATTTGGTGATCTGCAGCTTCCTGGCTATTCAGGATGGTGAAAAGCCAGTCAGAAAGGGCTTCCCCCAGGGACTTGGACGGATAGAGGAGGGAGTTCACATGGGGAATGGGTAGGGCGTGATGTGGGTTGAGGGGCAGGGAAGTCGGTTGGCCACATCTTTGGGTGTGGTGGGGGGGGGGAAACGTGCAAACTCCACACAGTCAGCGTCCAATGTCAAGACTGAACCCACGTTGCTGGATCTGTGAAGCATCTGCACTACCCTCTGCACCAGCGGTGCCATCCTGTTCCGGCTAGGAGGAGGAGGGTGACGTGGAGCATGGGGTTACTTTTGTGTGGACTTCAGGTGTGATCTTGATAGAGTTATAGAACACAACAGCTTAGAAACAGGACCTTTGGCCCATCTAGTCCAAACTGTCACTGTCCCAACAACCCGCACCAGGACCATAAGACCTCTATACTCCACCTGTCCTTGTATTTATCCAAACTTCTCCTAAATATTGCAACTGAACCCACATCCACCTCTTCCGCTGGCAGCTCATTCCACACTCCGAGTGAAGAAATTCCTCCTTAAATATTCTACTTTTCACTCTGAACCCATTGTTCAAGTTTAATTGTCTATTACCCATACATGAATACTGCCAAACGAAACAACATTACTCTAGTCACCTCTCATTCTAGCCTTACCCAACCTCAGTGGAAGCAACGTGCTTGTGTTCAGAGGCTGACGGATGGGGAGATTTGAGTAAGATGACGGACGGGTGAGCTCTCTCTCTACAGAGACAGTTAAATGTGCTCGTCAAGGAGCAAGAACGGACAGCTTGTTATCGTTCAGACACTTCTTGGAGACCTCAGTGCGTTGGAAAATAAATGGCCATAATAGCTTGGCAGCAAGCCCAGCTTCCTTTCGCCCACAGACAACAACAGTTAAACAAAAGGATTGTGAGGATGTTTTTTTAATGCGGTAACACCCTGTCTCACAAAGCGTGGCTGGCTGCTTGGTGTCAACAAGCAAGCACAATCACTCGCACAAAGTTCCCCTGCTTTTTGGCCTACATGGGTGGACTGCTGTGCAGGTCACGCTGCAACCCCAGTTGTTAGTAGGCGCACTGTGAAAGTGACGTGGGGGCATGAGGCAGCAGCCTTGAGTCTACAGAGCAAAGCACGAGATACTGGAGGATCCCGGTGGCTTATGAAGTGTGGACAGTTGACGTTTCGGGTCGAGACCCTATATCTGAATTACAGATGATCCTAGCTTCGGGTTCTGGCTGTGTGGAGTTTACATGTCCTCCCTCTGTGAGATGATCCATTCTAATTAGCCCCCCCCCACCCTGCCAAACCCACTTCTGTCTATTGCCTCAACCACTGCACTGCAGAGTAAACACTTTAAACCACTGTTTATAATGGTGTTTACATTGTAAACACAAGCTGATATTTATGTATCTATGCATGTTTTATTCCATATCTGTACTTTAACCTCAAACTTTATTCTTCATATAATTCTTTGGTCTTTATAATTGTTGAAAGTTTTTTGTTGCATGTCATTGCTTGACCAACACACTGCAGCAAATTCCTAATGCACGTAAATAGACACCCAGTGGCCACTTTATTAGGTACCTCCTGTAATGTGGCCCCATACTGCTGCTGTAGCCCATCCACTTGAAGGTTCAATGTGCTGTGCGTTCAAAGATGCTGTTCTGCACACCACGGTTGTAATGCATAGTTATTTGTGTTCCTGTCAACTTGACCCTGTCTGGCCATTCTCGTCTGACCTCTCCCATTAACAGGGTGTTTTCACCACAGAACTGCCGCTCACTGGATATTTTTTTTTCACACCGTTCTTCCTGACCTCTAAAGACTGTTGTGCGTGAAAATCGCTGGAGATCAGCAGTTTCTAAGATACTCAAGGCACCCTGTCTGGCGCCAACAAACATTCCAGAGTCAAAGTCACTTAGACCACCTTTCTTCTGCATCCTGACATTTGTTCTGAACAACAACCGAACCTCTTGACCATGCCTGCATGCTTTTATGCATGGAGTTGCTGCCACACGATTGGCTGATTAGATATCTGCATTAACGAGCAGGTGTGCAGATGTACCCGATAAAGCAGCCACTGCGTGCAGATGTCGAATAAAATTGGCCTACAAGGCTGCTTGGTCCTTGTAGAAGGTCCTAATGAGGAGTCTCGACCAAAAACATTGAACGTCCATTTTGCCCTCCACCCCTCAGAGTTGCTGCCTCGCTGGCTGAGTCCCTCCAGCAGGTTGTTTCTCACCCAGGATTCCAGCGTCGTCAGTCTCGTGAGTCCCCACCTAGCGTTTACGGAAAGCAGGCTCAGACAGTCTGTGGGGAGATTATGTTGTGGGTGTAACTCAACTTCTGCTGAGATGCCCCTATTGAACGGAATTTGATATCGTGTCTTGAAGCAAATAACTGGCGACCTTAATGACATCGTGAACTCAAAACCAAAAGTCAGAGTCAAGTGTAATGTCATATGCACAGGTACAATGAAAAACGAACTTACAGCAGCAACCCAAACACAGAGAATCAGGGAAGCGGAAAAGTGACAAAGGCAATTATCCAAGCATGCCGTGTTGACTCGTAGCTCAGAAGCTCTGCAAGTATATTTGTTTAAACATCCTATTGACAGGTCTGTGATCATACGTCACACAGAGGGTCTGGACCTTCTGTGCCGCCCCTAGACCCAGAGAAGAACTCAAGAACATTAGAAAACAGGAGCAGGATTAGCCCACTCTGTCCTGAAGGCAGAGGGTAGCAAATCTTTGGACTTCTTTTCCCAGGAGGACTTAGGGACACGGTTCAGTTTGTTGCCTTCTGACTGTACATATATACAACCAAACGAAACAATGTTCCTTCGGACCACGGGGCACGCACAAAATGTATATCACACAACACATGAAACAAAATATTACCACAAATGTTAGTAAGTTCTGGTCCTGATGCAGCCTAGAAAGCACACCAGTGCCTTAACTTCCTCGTGAGGGCAAGGAAATTCAACATGTCCCCGTGACCACAGGAAAATGTAGTGACTTATCCAGTCCATCACGCAAACCAGCCTCCTCTCCACTGACTCTGCCTGCATATCCCACTGCCTCAGGATAACAGCCAGCATAGTCAAGGACCCCCCCCACCAGGCATTCTCTCTTCTCCCCACTACCATCCTGAAAGCACGTACCACCAGGCTCAAGGACAGCTTTTATCTGACTGTTATAAGGCTCTTGAACAAACCTCTTGTACGATAAAGGTGACCTCTTGATTCACAATCTACCATGTAATGGTTCTTGCACTTTATTTGTTTACCTGCACGGTAACTGTAACATAATATTCAGCATTCTGCTTTCCTTTTTGTAGGACCTCAAAGTACTGATGTTTGGAATGATCTGTCTGGGTGGCATGCAAGCAGAAGCTTTTCATCGTATTCCGTAAGTGTCAGAATCTCAGTCAGATTTGTATTCACTGACTTGCCCGTTCTGAACATAGAACTCAGACCAGTACAGCACAGGAACAGGCCCTTCAGCCCACAATGTTGTGCTGCCCCAACTAACAAGTAAATCAAACAAACCCAAAAACGCATCCCTCCTACCTACACAATGCCCATATCCCTCCATCTTCCTCTCATCCATGTGTCAATCTAAACATCTCTTAAAAGATTCTAATGTATTTGCCTCTACCACCATACCACATTCCAGGCATCCACCACTCTCTGAGTAAAAAACTTACCCCTCACACCTACCCCCTCTCACCTTCAATGCATTAGACATTTCGACCCTGAGAAAAAGATACTCCTTATCTACTCTACCAATGTCTCTTATAATCATATAAACCTCTATTTGTCATGGTCTGGTCCGTGAAGTCCGCATTCCGGCTCACGGTCCGGTCCATTAACCCTTGCTCCAGGTTTTCCTGTCTACCCTGTTTCTCTTCCTGTTGAGCACTAATTGAGACAGCTGATTCTCATTGGGGCTGGCTGCATAAATACCTCCAGAGACCAGGGTGTAGCTGCTGGATCGTTCTTGTCCTTATGCCTTGTATCCTTTCCCCTGCCTTCTGTTTCCTTGCCTTGTCTTGCCAGTAACTCTCGCCTCGCCTGAAGTTCTTGTCTCGCCTTGCATTGCCTGAAGCCTTGCCTTGTCTTGCTGGTAACTCTCGCCTCGTCTCGCCTGAAGTCTTGTCCTGGAGCCACCCTCTACCTAGCTCCCTTCCTGTCCCTTGCCTCCGCTGGGTAAGTCAGGCCATCTTGCTGTTACCCTGCTGTTGGTTCTGTCCCTTCCTGTCCCTTGCCTCTGTCGGGTAAGCCAGGCTGTCTTGCCGTTACCTAAGGTTGGTTCTGTCCCTTGCCTCCCTTGGGTAAGCCAGGCCATATTGCTGTTACCCTGTGATTAGTTCTGTCCCTTCCTGTCCCTTGCCTCGTTGGTTGGAGATCCGCACCCTGGCCAGGTTATCCGCATCCTGCCCAGGAGTACCGTGCCCTGCCCAGGAGGAGCTTCAAGACCCCAAGCCTCAAGCCTCACCCCAAGCCAAGCTTCAAGACCCCAAGCCTCAAGTCTCTGGTCTCAAGCCTGAAGACTCCAGCCTCGTCCTGCCTGCCAGCCAAGTCACGTCCTTGCCTAGTTCTGGGGTTCGAGCCAGAGGCAAGACCCAGGTTCTGAGTCCTTGTCCGGTCTCTAGCTCGGAGTCCAAGCCTGGGCTCTTAGCTCTCTTGTCCAGTCCTGTTCTGGGTTCCCAGTTTTCGTGTCCCTGTACTTGCCCTCGCCCTGTATCCTAGACCTGTCCCTAGTACTTCAGTGTCTGTGTCTTGCACTTGGGTCCGTTCCCAGCCACCTACTTATGACACTATCAGATCTCCCCTCAGACTGCACCACTCCAGAGAAAACAACCCAAGTTTATCCAGCCTCTCCCGATAGCACATGCCCTCTAAACCAGGCAGCATCCTGGTAAAACTCCTCAGCACCCTGCCCAAAGCCTCAACATCCTTTCTATAGTGGGGTGACTGGAATTGTACGCAGCACTCCAGATGTGGCCCAGTATAAGGAGACAAACTTGCAGTAATTGACAAAAATAAGCATATGGTGCAAGAAGAAAGAATAATGGCATAGAGTTCATGGGTTTCATGTGACAATTAAAGATCAAATTTTAGGTTTATTTGTCACACGTACTTCGAAAGTTCCATCATGAAAGAAAGAAGGAAAGTCAGGTCCACCATGGGCTCAAGCCTCCTTCGCATCCAGAACATCTTCAAGGAGCAACACATCAAAAAGACGGCATCCCATCATTAAAGACCCCCATCACCCAGGTCATGCCTTGTTCTCATTGCTACCATCAAGGAGCCTGAAGGCACACGCTTAACGTTTCAGGAACAGCTTCTTCGCCTCTGCCATCCGATTTCTGAGAGGACACTGAACCAATAAAGGCTACCTCACTGCTTTTGCACTACTTATTTAATTTAACTATATATATATATATATATAAATTCACAGTTTGCGTCCACAACCAATACAGTCCGAGGATGTGCTAGGAGTAGCTTACGAGTGTCTCCATGCTTCTGGCACCAACATAGCATACTCAAAACGTACAAACTCTAGCCAGTGCATAGAAAAAAGGAAAGAACATTACAGTATAGTACAGGGTTGTACCAACTTTTTGACCTACTCTGACATCAATCAAACTCTCCCCCCCCCCACCCACATAGCCCTCCATTATTTCTGTCACCTATGTGTCTAAATAAGAGTTTCTTAAATGTCCCTAGGAGTATCTGTCTCTACTGCCATCTGGGTGCATTTTTGACACACCTACAATTCTCTGTGTAAAAAACCTACCTCTGACATCCCCCTATACTGTTCTCCAATCACCTTAAAATTATGCTTGTATTAGGCATTTCTGCCGTGAACAAAATGTCCCTGGCTATCCATTCAATCTATGCCTCTTATCATCTTCTGTACTTCCATCAAGTCACTTCTCGTCCTCCTTCACTCCAAAGAGAAAATCTCTAGTTCACTTGACCTATCCTGACAAGAACATGCTCTCTGATCTGGGCGGCATCCTGATAAATCTCTTCTGCACCCTCTCGAAAGCTTCCACATCCTTCCTACAATGAGACGACCAGAACTAAACACAATACTCCAAGTGTGGACTGACTGGGGTTTTATAGAGCTGCAACATTACCTAGTGACTCTTGAGCTCAATGTCTTTGGAATGTGGGAGGAAACCAGAGCACCCGGAGGAAACCTGCATGGTCAGAGGGAGAGCATACAAACTCTTTACAGACAGCAGGTATAATTGAACTCTGAACACTGGCGCTGCAAAGTGTTGTGTGAATTGCTGCACTATCGTAGTGCCGCATAAAGCAACTACTAGTTACTGTAGAGAGCAATTGATAGATTTCAGAACATTGCTGGAAGCAAGTGCGGTTAGTTACAAACTACAAGAGATTCAGCAGACGCTGGAAAATATGAAGCATCGACTGTTTATTTCTTTCCATAGATGCTGCCTGACCTGCGGAGTTCCTCCAGCGGTTTGTGTGTGTTCCCTTTGGTTCCTTAAGGTTGTTGTAGCTGGGGGTGGTAGTGGGGATAAGTTCCCCTGTACCTATTAAGTGGGGTACACCTCAAGTAGCCTCTGACAACCAATTCCTGACCTTCATGTGTGGCTTTAGCGACTAAGCCCGCTGGAGTAGGTTCTACTGACAAGAGAAGGAGCAAAGGCGAGTTACTGGCACCTTAAAACCAGTCACTTCGGGCAGATGGGGTTCGTCAGGCATGGCTGGCAGCTGATCCAGGAGAGGGAAAACTCTGATCTCAAACCTCTGCTGCTTTGAGCCTATACCCATTCACAGGGAAGGCTTCGGGAGTAAACCCTGAGGGAAAAATCTGGAGCTGGAGTCCCTAAGGCAGTCCTACATTGACTTCAACGTTGACCGGCAACTCCTGTGACACCACCGGTGCCAAATGGAATCAGTCTCTGCCGTTCCTTTGGGTTCATCAGCTGTGTGGAAAGGGACAGCCTGCTGCCTGGGCAACTGCTTTCTCTCCGTATCGTACTGCCCTGGACTGCGTGCTGGCAGACAGCTAGGGCACAACATCCATGGTTGACCCTGATCAACGGAGGGCCTACTACTCTTAGTGTTGATCAGATGAGATGGAAGACTGGGTGACCACCTCCCACCTCTCTATCCGATGCTCTTGTATGCAACGGGGAGGGAAGGTGGGCTGGTAGCTCTGATTACATTTCCACTCCTTGTGGTCAGCAGATGTTGCCAAATTCTGACCACGCTTGTGCTCAGATCTTTCAGTACTGCGATGTTTCCACACTGAGAAAGGAGAAATGTGAGATATTGACATGACGAGTGACTAATTCTTACCAGTGGATATATTTCTTACATTAAAGTTGCTGGTGAACGCAGCAGGCCAGGTAGCATCTCTAGGAAGAGGTACAGTCAACGTTTCAGGCCGAGACCCTTCCGCAGAATTCCTGTTGTTTGCGTTTTTAAAATTCACTACTGCGAAGCCTCTTCCGGTGATGCCTACTCCGAAGAAGTTTAGATCCTCTCTTCTGACTGTACCTCTTCCTAGAGATGCTGCCTGGCCTGCTGCATTCACCAGCAACTTTGATGTGTGTTGCTTGAATTTCCAGCATCTGCAGAATTCCTGCTGTTTATATTTCTTACATTGCCCTTTTTAGCTTAAAATCTGAAAGGATATGAAAGGTTTAAAGGGATACAGCCCAAGTGCGGGCAAATAGGATTAGCTTAGATGGGCATCTTGGCCAGTATAGGTGAGATGGGCTGAAGGGCCTGTTTCCCTGCTCTATGACTCCATGAGTCCTTGACACTGATCAGTGGGGAGAGGCTGAGGACAGTAATTGGGACCGAAGGTCTCTGAGTTAGGCTTCCTCTCCCTGACTTCTGGGACCAGTGAAACTGGCTGCAGTCATGGAGTCATAGAGGAACACAGCAGAGAACAGGCCCTTCGGCCCAACCAGTCTATGCTAACCACAACCCCCACCTGGATAGTCCCAATTTCCTGCTTCCAGCCCATAACCTTCGAAGCCCCACACCTCCACGTACCTATCCCAGCGCTTCTTAAATGTACTATTGTACCTGCCTCAACCGTACCTCTGGCAGTTTGTTCCATATGCTCACCTCCTTCTTTGTCAAAGAGTCACCTTTCAGGTCCTCTTTTCCCCCTCTCACCCTGAATCTCTGACCCCCCCCTCCTAGTTTTGGACTTCCGTAACTGACTGCCCGCTATGCCATTGGCGTTTAGGGCAGCAATGAAGATCCCCCATCTCTGACGGTGTTCAGGGCTTCCTTCATCATGTCAGTAGCTTCTTCTCCACTTAAACAAACTACTTTCAGTCATGCAAGACCCAGGTGGAGACTAAGGAATACCATCACACTCAGATGTAGAAGGATTCTTCATTGCTTTTCCCATAACAATTTTGTTTTACCAGTCAGGGTTGTTAGACTTAAGCTGAACCCCAGAACCTGGAGGAACTTTGGACTGCCCTACCCTGGGGAAAAGACTGTGAGCATCTATGCTTCTCATTATTTTAAACGCTTCTAAAAGGTCGCCCCTCATTCCCTTATACTCCACATAGCCTGACCAATCTCTCCATTTTCATTTTTCTATTTTTAAGTCTAAACCGTAAGACAACTCTAAAAGCAAGACCTCTCAGAGCCCAACAAGATCGGCACAGACTGAAAGTAATAATTCTACAAGCACTGGTAAACAATGCATGAACGAAGATAGGTAGAGTCCTGCCCCATTACACAAATCACATTGTCCTGCTCAACCAGTGAAGGTCGCTGAGGACGGCGAGATAAGAAACAAATAAAATAGAACAATAAATCAACAGACTGCTTTATCGCCTCGAAATGGCCTGATCGGGAATCCCCTTGCCCATTTAGTTTTAGTGAACCAGTGAATGAAAACGGTGCAAAGGGACTTGTCAGTCCTCGTGCGGGATCTCCTAATTTGCAGGGTGGTGAGGAAGGCAAATGTGATTTTTAGCATTCATTTCTAGAGGATGAGAGTATAAAAGCAATGTTGAGACTTCATAAAGCACTGGTGAGGCCTCACTTTGGAATATCGTGAGCAGTTTTGGGCCCCTTATCTAAGAAAGGAAGTGCTGACATTGGAGAGGGTTCAAAGCAGGTTCGCGAAAATGTTTCTGGGATTGAAAGGCTTGTCATACGAGGAGCGTTTAATGGCTCTGGGCCTGTACTCACTGGAATTCTGAAGTTACCCCTCACATTGTACCCTAGCAAATGGTGAAAGGCCTTGATAGAGTGGATGCAGAGGCGATGTTAGAACATAGAACATAGAAAAGTAAAGCATTGTACAGGCCCTTCGGCCCACAATGTTGTGCCAACTCTCAAACCCTGCCTCCTCTATAAGCCCCCACCTTAAATTCCTCCATATACCTGTCTAGTAGTCTCTTAAACTTCACTAGTGTATCTGCCTCCACCACTGACTCAGGCAGTGCATTCCACGCACCAACCGCCCTCTGAGTAAAAAACCTTCCTCTAATATCCCCCTTGAACTTCCCATCCCTTACCTTAAAGCCATGTCCTCTTGTATTGAGCAGTGGTGCCCTGGGGAAGAGGTACTGGCTATCCGCTCTATCTATTCCTCTTATTATATTGTACACCTCTATCATGTCTCCTCTCATCCTCCTTCTCTCAAAAGAGTAAAGCCCTAGCTCCCTTAATCTCTGATCATAATGCATACTTTCTAAACCAGGCAGCATCCTGGTAAATCTCCTCTGTACCCTTTCCAATGCTTCCACATCCTTCCTATAGTGAGGTGACCAGAAATGGACACAGTACTCCAAGTGTGGCCTAACCAGAGTTTTATAGAGCTGCATCATTACATCACGGCTCTTAAACTCTATCCCTCGACTTATGAAAGCTAACACCCCATAAGCTTTCTTAACTACCCTATCTACCTGTGAGGCAACTTTCAGGGATTTGTGGACATGTACTCCCAGATCCCTCTGCTCCTCCACACTACCAAGTATCCTGCCATTTACTTTGTACTCTGCCTTAGAGTTTGTCCTTCCAAAGTGTACCACCTTACACTTCTCCTGGTTGAACTCCATCTGCCACTTCTCAGTCCACTTCTGCATCCGATCAATGTCTCTCTGCAATCTTTGACAATTCTCTACACTATCTACAACACCACCAACCTTTGTGTCATCTGCAAACTTGCCAACTTACCCTTGTACCCCTACATCCAGGTCGTTAATAAAAATCACGAAAAGTAGAAGTCCCAGAACAGATCCTTGTGGGACACCACTAGTCACAATCCTCCAATCTGAATGTACTCCCTCCACCACCATCCTCTGCCTTCTGCAGGCAAACGAATTCTGAATCCACCTGGCCAAACTTCCCTGGATCCCATGCTTTCTGACTTTCTGAACAAGCCTACTATGTGGAACTTTGTCAAATGCCTTACTAAAATCCATATAGATCACATCCACTACACTACCCTCATCTATATGCCTGGTCACCTCCTCAAAGAACTCTATCAGGCTTGTTAGACATGATCTGCCCTTCACAAAGCCATGCTGACTGTCCCTGACCAGACCATGATTCTCTAAATGCCCAGAGATCCTATATCTAAGAATCTTTTCCAACAGCTTTCCCACCACAGACGTAAGGCTCAATGATCTATAATTACCCGGACTATCCCTACTACCTTTTTTGAACAAGGGAACAACATTCACCTCCCTCCAATCCTCCGGTACCATTCCCGTGGACAACGAGGACATAAAGATCCTAGCCAGAGGCTCAGCAATCTCTTCCCTTGCCTCGTGGAGCAGCCTGGGGAATATTCCGTCAGGCCCCGGGGACTTATCCATCCTAATGTATTTTAACAACTCCAACACCTCCTCTCCCTTAATATCAACATGCTCCAGAACATCAACCTCACTCATATTGTCCTCACCATCATCAAGTTCCCTCTCATTGGTGAATACCGAAGAGAAGTATTTATTGAGGACCTCGCTCACTTCCACAGCCTCCAGGCACATCTTCCCACCTTTATCTCTAATCGGTCCTACCTTCACCCCCGTCATCCTTTTTTTCTTCACATAATTGAAGAATGCCTTGGGATTTTCCTTTACCCTACTCGCCAAGGCCTTCTCATGCCTCCTTCTTGCTCTTCTCAGCCCCTTCTTAAGCTCCTTTCTTGCTTCCCTATATTCCTCAATAGACCCATCTGATCCTTGCTTCCTAAACCTCATGTATGCTGCCTTCTTCCACCTGACTAGATTTTCCACCTCACTTGTCACCCATGGTTCCTTCACCCTACCATTCTTTATCTTCCTCACCGGGACAAATTTATCCCTAACATCCTGCAAGAGATCTCTAAACATCGACCACATGTCCATAGTACATTTCCCTGCAAAAACATCATCCCAATTCACACCCGCAAGTTCTAGCGGTGTTTCCTATGGTGGAGAAGTCTAAGACCAGAGAAAACAGCTTCAGAACAGAGGGGCATCCTTTTCGAATGGAGATGAGGAGGAATTTCTTTAGCCAGAGAGCAGTGAATCTGTGGAATTTGTTGCCACAGGTGACTGTGGAGACCAAGTAATTGGGTATACTTAAGGCAGAGGTTGATAGATTCTTGGTTAATCAGGGCATGAAGGGAAACGGGGAGAAGGTAGGAGATTGGGGCTGAGTGGGAAAATGAATCAGCCATGATGACATGGTGATGCAGACTCGCTGGGCCAAATGGCCTAATTCTGCTCCTATATCTTATGGTCTTATGGTACAGTGAGGTACATTTACAATGAAAACTTACCTGTCCCATCAGCTGGTCTGACCTATCACCTGCCAGCTTGTACTCCTCTCCCTCACTCCACCTTCTTATTCTGGCTTCTTCCCCCTTCCTTCCCAGTTCTGATGAAGGGTCTCATTCCAAAATGGCTACTGTTTCTTCCTCTGCGCAGATGCTGCCTGACTCGCCGAGTTCCTCCAGCATTGTGTGTGTGTGTGTGTGTGTGTTGCTCTGGTCCTCCAGCGCCTGGGGAATCTCTGGTGTCATTGAAAAACTCAACTGCAGTTGCATCGCAGAATCAGAATCCGGTTTAGTATCAGTGACATATATTGTGAAATGTGTTGTTTTGTGGTAGCAGTACAGTGCAGTGTGTTGGCGCGTGGCCAAGTGGTTAAGGCCTTTGTCTAGTGCTCTGAAGGTCGCCAGCTCGAGCCTTGGCTGAGGCAGTGTGTGTGTCCTTGAGCAAGGCACTTAACCACACATTGCTCTGCGATGACACCGGTGCCAAGCTGTATGGGTCCTAATGCCCTTTCCTTGGACAACATTGGTGTCGTGGAGAGGGGAGACTTGCAGCATGGGCAACTGCTGGTTTTCCATACAACTTTGCCCAGGCCTGCGCCCTGGAGAGTGAAGACTTTCCAGGCGCAGATCCATGGTCTTGCAAGACTAACGAATGCCTCTATATATATATATATATATACACAGTGCAGTACATAAAAAGTTTCCAATAAGAAATATAAATAAATAAATAATTGTGCCAACTAGTGAGATGGTGTTTATGTGTTCATGGGCCTTTCAGAAACGTGATTGTGGAGGAGGAGAAGCTGTTCCTAAATCATTGAGTGTGTGTCTTCAGGCTCCTGTACCTCAAAGTTCAAATTAAATACATATATGTCACTATATACAACCCTGAGGTTCATTTTTGCAGGAAATTCAATAAGTCCAAAAACCATAACAGGATCAATGAAAGGCTGTACCAACGCTGGCGTTCCGCCAGTGTGCAAAAGACAGCAAACTGTGCAAATATACAGAGAAAGAAACAATAATAATAAATAAATAAACAATAAATATCGAGAATGTGAGATGAAGAGTCCTTGAAAGTGAGTCCACTGGTTGTGGGAACATTTCAATGATGAGGCAAGTGAAGTTATCCCCTTCGATTCAAGAGCCTGATGGTTGTACAACACACAAAAAACGCTGGAGGAACTCAGCAGGCCCGGCAACACCTATGGAAAAGAGTACAGTCAACGTTTTGGGCAGAGACCCTTCATGAGGACTGGAGAGAAAAGAAAAAATGAGGGGTCAGAGTTAGATGGTAGGGGTGGACGGGTGTCGTCAGGCTCCTGTACTTCCTCTCTGACGGTAGCAGCGAGAAGAGGACACTTCCTGGGTGATGGGGACCCTAAGGATAGATGTGGCTTTCCTGAGGCATCACCATTTGAAGATGTCTTCAATGACGGGGAGGCTCGTGCCCGTGACAGAGCTGGCGGAACTACCACGCTCTGCAGCCTCTTTCGATCCTGCGCGTGGCAGCCGCCATACCAGGCGGTAGTGCAGCCAGTCAGCATGCCCTCCATTTGGTTCAGACAGACTGTGGTTCAGCCCTCCGTTGTATAGAGTGCTGACTCATCACCCGATTCATCAGACAGAAGCAAGCGGGCCTTGTTTAGCTGTTGGCGCTTGTTGTGTTCTGTGTTGTTCTGCTGAGGATGGTTGGGTGTGCTGTGCTCGAGACAGAATGTGTGGCCAAGCTTCCCACACATCCTTGGGTGTGCTAGTTGTTAACACGAACGACACATTTCACTGTATGTTTCGATGTACACGTGGTAAATAAATCTGAATTTAAATTTGAATCCGAAAAGGTTAAAAATACAAGTTATGAGTTACACCGCTCTAGCCTTGTTGTTAAGGGTATAACGATGTAGTTTCTACCTGAATGAGGCGTGGCTGTTCACACGAACAGAAATGGAACAAAAGTTCAAAGCTTATGGTTGTTTTGATAAGCAAAGCTAACAGTGTGTGAAATGTCAATGCTGATGTGGATTTTGGCCAGGGTAATACAAATATGAATTACAAATTGTTCTAACCTTTGGCTAATTTCCAGCTCAGTTCGTATTGGAGGAAGGAGGAGGTGTATTTGTTGCCTTCCTCCAGTCCAGACAATGTCCCCTCGCAAAGGGCAGACATAGAGTTCACCGTCCCTAACCACCCTGGACTCTGACCATGCTGAATACTACAAGTGTCTCACTGCCAGATGTCGACCCAATATTCTCTCGGTGTCCTCTCCACCCTTAAACACAGTTAGCCATTCTCGAAATGTGGGTGTCGTTTGTAAGTTTGGCCTCAATTGCCCCTTCCTAATCATTCCAGAACTGAGCGGCGTGTTGCCTCTGTGCAGAGAGTGGATAAGAGTTTGTTTACACGGAGAGGGACGGAGTCAGATGGGGTCCGGAAAGGACAAGGGCAGCAGATCTCCTCCCTTGAAGAACATTGGTGTGTTTGGTCAACAACCCAACAAAGGGTCAGCACAGTATTGTGAGTTGAAGGGCCCGTACTGAGAACTGGAATCAGCATCTGTATTGGAATCACAGTATGTGTGTGTATTTGTAAAAGGTAGTACAAAAAGGGAGTGAAAGAGGTGAGGTAGTGTTCATGGGTTCATGAACTGTTCAGGGATCTCATGGTGGAGGGGAAGAAGCTGTCACTAAGATGTTGAGTCTGTGTTTTCAGGCTCCTGTACCTCCTCCCTGATGTTAGTAATGAGAAGAGGGCTTGTCCTGAATGGCGAGGGCCCTTAATCATGGATGCTGCCCTTCTGAGGCATCGCCTTTTGAAGTTGTCCTTGATGCTGGGGAGGCTGGTGCCCACGGTGGATCTGGGTGAGTTTACAGCCCCCTGCAGCTTTTTCTGATCCTGTGCAGTGGCCCGTCCAGACCAGACGGCGATGTACTGTTCTAGGCTCTTTGTTCTAATCTGGTGGTTTCATGGTCACCATTAGTCGAGCATCTTTTTAGCTCCAGAATTGTTCAGTGACCTGCAATCGATTTTTCTTTCTTGTATCTCTGAATGTGTCCAGGCTCTTCATTGCATCTACTAACTGGGCCTCCACATTACAGTTGTTGGCTCAACCTCCCCGAAACCTCTTGTTCAGTGAGCCCGCACCAGTGAACTTGATCTTGTTGTTAACAACAGGAATTCTGCAGATGCTGGAAATTCAAGCAACACACATCAAAATTGCTGGTGAACGCAGCAGGCGAGGCAGCATCTCTAGGAAGAGGTACAGTCGACGTTTCAGGCCGAGACCCCTTGTCAGGACGAAGCCTGAAACGTCGACTGTACCTCTTCCTAGAGATGCTGCCTGGCCTGCTGCGTTCACCAGCAACTTTGATGTGTGTTGCTTGATTTTGTTGTTGTTCCTTTCCACACCTTGTGGTGTGTTGGGTGGCAACCTAGCTGTTTCTTTAGTGTTTCTGTCTGTTTTTTACGAGGCTGAGTTGCTAGCCTGACGCTCAGCCCAGCAGGGATGGAAAGCGTGCAGGGGCCGGCCCAATTCGAACCTGGGTCCACTCACCTCAAAGTCCAGTGTGGCTGCCACTATACTACCGGCTCACCTAGCCAACTCAATGCTTTGCACTTGCCTAGCTTGTCCACAAGTTTATTCTACAATTCCTGCTGTTTGCCTCAGGTCCCACCTCACCTACTTTCCATCAAGGATAAACATTAGCAATCTGTATCAGTGGAGGCTGTTATGTTTTGTAACATCGAAATGTTAATCTATTTCAAAGGCAGACACAGAAGTCCAGGTCTACAGGGTGTAACTTCGTCTTTACTTTAAGTGAGGTGTGTGTGTACCATGTGATATCGTGATGATGTATGCAATTCATGTACTTTTACATATAACCGGTTTCATGAACAAGAATGCTTAATCAAACATATTTGTTTGATTATTTATTTATTTGTTATATGTAAAATTACATGAATTGCAAGAATGAAATGATGGGAGCTGAGGTTGACCACATCTGTCATATGTATATATATATGTATGTGTGTGTGTATATATATATATATACATATGACAGATGTGGTCAACCTTAGCTCCCATCGTTTCATTCTTGCTGACCCATCATAGAGTCACAGAGTTATACAGCGTGGAAACAGACTCTTGGCCCAATTCATCCATGCCAACCAAGTTTCATAACTTAAATATACATAACCTGCATGTGTGTAAAATAGACATAATGGTACTGGTGACAGATTGAGGGGTTCCTCAAGGTTGTCATGGCCGGGGGTGGTAATGGGGACAAGCTCCCACTACCTATTAAATGCTCCCAATGGCGTACGCCTCAAATAGCAAGTCCAGATCCTGGCCTTCACGTGTGGCTTAGCCACTAAGGTCGGCGGAACCATTTCTACTGACAGGAGAAGGGGCAAAGGTGGGTTACTGGCGCCTTAAAACCAGTCACTTTGGGCAGATGGGGCTTGTCAGTCGCGGTTGGCAGCTCATATAGGAGAAGGAAAACTCCGATCTCAAACTTCTGCTGCCTTGCGACTATACCCGCATGGAGAAAGCTTCAGGAGCAAACCCTGAGGAAAAATCCAGAGCTGGAGTCCCTAAGGCAGTCCTGCGCTGAGCTCAATGCTGACTGGCAACTCCTGCAACATCGCTGGCGTTGAATTGTATTGGTCCTTTGGATTCACCAGCTGTGTGGAGAGGGGGAGCCTGCTACATAGGCAACGGCTTGCTGTCCGTACCGTACTGCCCTGGCTTGTGTATCGACCGAATGTAGACAGCTAGAAAGCAACATCGATGATCAACCCTGCCCAACGGAGAGACCTTTCAGATTGATTGGGGGCGGGGGGGAACTAAAATATATTCCGAGGTAGTGTTAGGATTTTTAGGTCAGTTCAAGAAGCTGATGGCAGTGGGGAAGAAGCTATTGTTGAACATTGAGGTGTAGGCTTTCTGGCTCCCGTACCTCCTGCCTGACGGCAGCATCGAGAAGGTGGTATATCTTGGATGGTGGGGGTCCCTGATGATGGATGTCACCTTCCTGTCAATACATCTTCCATACATCTTCCAGTCAAGGTGGCGCCAGTGTTCAATGCTCCCTTGGTCGACATCTTTCAGATGGCAAATGAAAGATCCCTTTTACGTCTGTTTTTTTCATCTTAAGTATGTTTCTGGGACTGTTACAGTTTGAGTGACCCAGCGCTTTGCTGTCTCCAAGGAGATTCAGGGAAGCGTGTGCGTACTGGGACGGCCCCGATGTGCAGAAACTTCGAGACCGGGTGTGAGCTAATGTTCGACTCCATTTTGCTGTTTAATTGCCGATTAAAGCACCAAGGAAGATTGAGACATCAAGGCGAATGCAGAAGGCGAACGAGATGCCTGCCCATTGATTGCTGTCGGTTCACTGTGGCAGGCAGGTAGGCCTCTCTGCCTCACGTTGTGTCCATCTCTCCTGATGAATATCGTAGGATGCTACCATGGTTCTGCATTTATCGATTAGACCATTGCATTTAGGGACAGTGGACTTTTTTCAGATTTATGGTTTTTATATTCTGTGTTTTTATCACCTGTTCCTTTTCTGATTTATTTTGTGAGGGGAGGTTGTTTGGGGCGGGGGGGTTGATGTTCTGTTAGTTTTTTATGCAGTGGAGGGGTTGTCTTTTTGGGGGGGTGATGGTCCTCCTCTGTTTTGTGCGCGGGGTGGTGATGATCGGGATGCCATTCTTTTTTGTTTGGTGGGGGGTGGGTCTGATGTTTGTCTCTGAACGAATTTCATGTTCTTTCTTTGTTTCGTGGCTATCTGGAGGAGACAGATTTCAGAGTTGTATTGGGATACATGCTTTGATTAGAAATGGACCTTTGAACCTGAGACATGGCCTCCTCTATATGTTCATTATGGTGGGGAGAGCTTTACCCGTGATGGAATTGATGGGTCCACAACTCTCTGTACCCTCTTGCATTCCCGCGCATTGGAGTTCCCATATCAGGCAGTGATGCCACTGGTCAGAATGTCTTCCACTGCATTTCTGTAGAAAGTTTACAAGAAACACTACCAAAAGAAAACAGCATTCTTCATCAAGGACAATCCCCTCCAACCCCCCTCCCCCAACAATCCAGGTCATGCTTTCTTCTCATTACAACCATCGGGAAGGTGTTACGGGAGCCGTAGGTCCCACACCACCAGGTTCAGGAACAGCTATTACCTTCAACCATCAGGCTCCCGAACCAGTGTGGAAAACTTCACTCACCTCAACTCTGAACTGATTCCACAACCTACAGACTCACTTTCAGAACTCAACAACTCATGTTCTAAGTATTATTTATCTTTTATTAGTACTGTTTCTCTTCTTTTGCACATTATTTGTCAGTCTTTGTTTATGTATAGTTTTCCATAAATTCTATTGCACTTCTTTATTTTCCTGCAAATGTCTGTAAGAAAATGAATCCTAGGGTTGTATATGGAAACATATCGTGCTTTGATATTAAATATACTTTGAACATTTGAACTTTGACAGAGTCTTTGATGACATGCCGAATCCCTGTAAAACTCTAAGGAAGTAGAGAGGCTGGACCGTCTTCATCTATGTGTTGACTTCAGGTCACCCATCTGAATATCACCTTGGTTTGTTACCTGGAGTTGTTAGCAGTGGTTCTAAACACACCGAGGTGGGCCAACTCCTGCACGTTCTAATCCACTGCGGTTGCTAGGCCCAATATGATGGAGGGGGTTGCAGTGTGCAGCCAATACTGTCACACAGAGTGCTTGAGACCATGGTGAACCTTTCCCTGGAGCATCGATGCATGGATAGCGAGAATCTGGCCTCCACTCTTCTCTTTCCTGGCAACTTTCCAAGCACGTATCACGTCGGAAAAGGAATGTGGCTGAACATTAATTGCAATCGGTATTAGAACTGGTTTATTATTGTCACATGTACCAAGATGCGGTGAAAAGCTTGTCTGTCCTGCCGAAGGGTTTTGGACTGAAATGTTGACTGTACTCTTTTCCGTCGATGTTGCCTGGCCTGCTGAGTTCCTCCAGCATTTTGTGTGTGTTGCTCTGGATTTCCAGAGTCTGCAGATTTTCTCTTGTTTGTGGAAGGCTTGTCTTGTATACTGTTCGTACTGGCTGGCCAGTGGTGTAGTGGTATCAGTACAGGACTTTGAGGCAAATGGTCCTGGGTTCGAATCCAGCTGGCCCCTTGCACGCTTTCTATCCATGTTAAAAAACGGACAAACACTGAAGAAATGGCAAGGTTACTGCCCGAGGTGCAGAGGGGAACAACAATACCGTTCATCCAGATCAAATCATTACTCAATAATAACAATGCAGAAAGTGCAGTGCAAGATTGTGAGGTCAAGCCTCAATCTTATCATATGAGGAACTATTTAATACTCTTATTACAGTGGGGTAAAAGCTGTCCTTGAGCCTCATGGTACGCGCTTTCAGACTTTTCTCTCTCTCGCCTGGTGGGAGAGAGATACTGGAAATGAGAATGACCAAGGAGGATGGGGTCAAACAGGAGAAAATCTGCAGATGCTGGAAATCCAAAGCAACACAGACAAAATGCTGGAGGAATTCAGCAGGCCAGGCAGCATCTGTGGAAAAGAGTAAACAGTCGGTGTTTCGGGCCAGAGTCCTGGTGACGGGTCTGAGCACGAAATGATGACTGCTCTTCTCCATAGATGCTGCCTGAGCTGAGTTCCTCCAGCATGCCGTGTGCACTTCTTTGATCATGCTGGATGCTTTACCGAGGCAGTACTGAAGTGTAGATAGAGTTGATGGAGGGGAGGCTGGTTCCTTGGATATGCTGAAATGGGTCCGCAGCTCAATGTAGCTTCTTGTGGTCACGTGTAGAGCATTTGCTGTACCAAGGCACAATGGATTCGGATTGGATGCATCCTATGGTGTATAATGAAAATGAGCAAGGGTTGATGAGGACATTCCAAGTTCTGTTAGTCTCCTCAGGAGGCAGAGGCATTGTCGAGCTTTCTTGGCCATGGCAAAAGTTCAGAAAGCAACTGACAACGCCTCTCAGTTTCAGATCCAAGTCCTGAATCTTTGTGCTGTGAATTTACTGAAAATAAGCACAGGTATTTATGATTATTCAAACAAAAATATCACCCAGAAGGCGTGTTTCCCCAAAAACATTTCCGATTGGTTGCAAAAACAACTGAGGTCACCCCAGAGGCAAATCTGAGCACGCTGAAGTCGAACAAGTGAATGCAATGGAAACTCAATTGCATTTATTAAAAATATGGCTGCGTAATCAGCTTTTTCCAGTGAAAGTGTTTATCCAGGGCCAAAGTAGGTCATGTTGGAAACAAGGCTGTATGATCTGAGCCAGAGAATCTGGTTCCAAAGATAACAGCTCAGTCTTAAAGAATGAAACAATACTCAGACCCATTTACTTATTTTTTATTGCTTTCCTTGCCAAGTGTCATATCTCCCTCCCTGCCCAATGGTGCTGTGTATCTAGGTAACAACTTGATAAATGCTGATAGCCTTTCTGAACGCCCATAGTTCAAGATAATCAAGGGCAGATTAGTAAATTGAGTTTTTATTTAAGTTCAAAGGAGTTGTGACGTCCAAGTTTTTTACAAAGGGGTTGGTGGGAGCATGGAACATGCTGCCCGGGGAGGTTGAGGCAAATACATTAAGGACTTTTAAGAGGGATTTAGATAGGCACGTGAATGTGAGGAGAATGGAAGGAAATGGACATTGTGTAGGCAGAAAGGATTAGTTTTGTTGGCCACTTGATTACTAATTTAACTACCTATGTATCCAAGGCATCTTCAACAAGCGATGTCTCAAAAAGGTGGCATCCATCATTAGGGACCACCCCCCACCCCACCACCCAGGACGTGCCCTCTTCTCACTGTTACCATCAGGAAGGAGGTACAGAAGCCTGAAGGCACACACTCAATGATTCAGGGACAGCTTCTTCTCCTCTGCCATCCGATTCCTGAATGGACATTGAAACCATCAAAGTCCAAAGTTCAAAGTTCAAAGAAAAAGTTATTATCCAACTACATCTCCTCAAACTCCGAATGAAATACAGCCGCTGTCTTGCCTTCTTTATAGAAATGCTGGGACCAGGTTTGTTCCTCAGAGATATTAGCACCCACGAACTTGAAATTGCTCACCCTCTCCACTTCTGATCCCTCTCTGAGGACTGGTGTGTGTGTTCCCTCAACTTACTCTTTCTGAAGTCCCCAATCAGCTCTTTGGTCTTACTGATGTTGAGTGCAAGGTTGTTGCTTCGACTTCACTCATCTAGCTAGTATATCTTGTTCTTGTACGCCCTCTCATCACCATTTGAGATTCTGCCAACAGTGGCTGTATCAACGGTAAATTTAAAGATAACACTTGAGCTGTGCCTAGCCACGTCATCGAGGGTGCAGAGAGAGTAGAGCAGTGGGCTAAGCACACAGCCCTGAGGTGGGCCAGCGTTGATTGTCTGTGAGGTGGAGAAGTTATTACCAATCTGCGCAGATTGTGGTCTTCCATTTAGGAAGTCAAAGATCCAGTTGCAGAGGGAGGTACAGAGACCTAGGTTCTGTAGTCTTCTGATCAGAACTGAAGGAGTGATGGTGTCAAATGCTGAACTGTAGTCAATAAACAAAATCCTAGGTATTTGTGTTATCCAGGAGATCCAAGGCCACATGGAGATTGTGTCTGCCGTAGACCTGTTGTGGTGGTAGGCAGATTGCAATGGGCTCAGGTCCTTGCTCAGGCAGAAGCTGCTTTTAGCCTTGACCAACCTCTCAAAGCACTTCATCACTGTAGACGTGAGAGCAACTGGACGATAGCCATTAAGGCAGCTCACCCTGCTCTTGGGCACTAGTATAATTGTTCCCCTTTTGAAGCAGGCCAGAACTTCCGACTGTAGCAGTGAGAGATTGAAAATGTCTTTGAACATCCCTGCCAGTTGGTTGGCACAAGTTTTCGGAGCCTTACCAGGTACTCCGTCCATCGGGGCCTGCCGCTTTGTGAGGGCCCATCCTCCAGAAAGACAGCCTAACATCCGCCACCGAGACAGAGATCACCGGGTCACGGGGTGCAGCAGGAATCCTAATAGCTGTAGTTATATTCTCCCTTTCAAAGCAAGCTTAGCCAGCATTGAGCTCACCTGGGAGTGGCGCGGCACGGCCGTTCATGACGCTGGGATTCATTTTGCAGGAAGTTATGGCCTGCAAACCCTTCCAGAGCTGTCGTGCTTTCGATGTCGCCTCCAGCCTCGCTCGGAATTGTTTCTTCACTCTTGAAGTAGCCCTCCGCAAACCACACCTGGCTTTCTTGTACAGACCTGGGTCGCCAGACTTGAATGCCGCAGATCTAGCCCTCAGCAGGCTACGAACCTCCTTGTTCATCCACGACTTTTGACTTGGGTATGCACGGTATGTTCTCGTGGGTACACAATCATCCACACAGTACTTAACAGAAGTGGAGAGAGTGAGAAATTTCAAGTTCCTGCGTGTCAATGCTGCTGAAGATCCATCCTGGTCCCAATATATCAACGTAGCTGCAAAGAAGGTACAACAGCAGCTATATTTCATTTGGAGTTAGAGGAGATTTGGTATGTCACCAAAGACAGTCGCAAATTTCTACAGGTGTACTGTGGAAAGCATTCTCACTGGCTGCATCGCTGACTAGCATGGGGCGGGGAGCCGGGGCAGAGAGTTGCAAACTTAGTCAGCCCCGTCATGGGCACTAGCCTCCGGAGCATCCAGGACATCTTCAAGGAGTAATGCCTCAAAAAGATGGTATTCACCATTAAGGACCCCCATCACCCACGACATGCTCTGTTCCCATTTCTAACATCAGGACGGAGGTAAAGGAGCCTATTGGCACATACTCAACGACTCAGGGACAACTTCTTCCCCTCTGCCATCCAATTCCTGAATGGACATTGAACCCATGAACACTACCTCACTACTTTTTTATTTCCATTTTTGCACTACTTACTTAATTTAATGATTTAATATAAAGAATACTTGCAGTAATTCACAGTTTTTTCTCTATTATTATGTGTTGCATTGTACTGCTGCCACAAAGACAACAAATCTCATGACATTTGGCAGTGACATTAAGCTGGATTCTGATTCTAATTCACGTAAACATGGTTGAAAGAGTCCAGAGAAAACTTATGAGGATGTTACCGGGTCTGGAGGACCTGCGGTATAAGGAAATATTTAATAGGTTAGGGCTGTATTCTTTATAACTTAGAAGATTGGGGGGAGATTTGATAGAGGTATACAAAATTATGAGGAGTGAAGATAGGGTTTTTCCACTGACGTTGGGTGGGACGACAACCGGGGGTTATGGGTTAAGGGTGAAAGGTGAGATGTTTAAGGGGAACATGAGGGGAAACTTCTTCACTCGGAGGGTTGTGAGAGTGTGGAATGAGCTGCCAGCACAAGTGTTGCTTGCAAGTTTGATTTCAATGTTTAAGAGAAGTTTGGATAGTAGGGGTATGGCAGGCTATGGTTCCGGTGCAGGTCATTGGTAGGAGGCAGTTTCAATGGTTTTGTCATGAACTAGATGGGCCAAATGGCCTGTTTCTGTGCTGTACTTCTCTATGACTTAACGCCTTGTAATTGCTGTGAGAGAGAGAGATAAATACAAATTTTCTTGTTTCCTGTGAACACCTGTAAGAAATGAATCTCAGGGTACTATATATATATATCTTGATAATAAATTTACTTTGAACTTTGAACTTTAAAACTAATCATCTGGTTACAAGAGAAGGAGGAGTGAGTAATGGTTACCTGAAACCGTTGAGTCAGGAAGACTTTTCTTCGGGGCCTGGATGGGCTCCAAGTGGTCAGTGTGGGAGTGAGGGGGAATTAAAGCAGTGGGCTGGTGGGGAGTTGGGAGCCATTGATACAGACCGAACACAAATTCTCTTTAATAGTATCCAATCTGCAGTTAGTTTGGTCTCCTGTGGCGTAGATCACAGTAAAAAATAAATAGGCCCTTATTTCTGAAGTAATGTTATTGCACTACAGCTGGAAAACTCTATCCAACGAAGAGCAAAACGAGAACACATGGGGTTTGTGGTTTCCCTGTTCTGCTGAACCAAGTCAGCGATGCAGTACATGTTTATCGAGGGAGGTGTTGTTGTACAACTGGTTGGGGCCGGATGTGGTGAGGACTTGTTGTACTACCACAGAGCAGCTGACGGCGTTACCAGAACGTGGCTTCAGCAGCAACCTTGTCTATAACCTGCAATTCTGTGAAACTGCAGCTACATTTACAATCAGCAGGCCTATCGCTGAGACTTTGTGTGTAAGATTGAAACCAGTTGTGGGTGTGATGTCCCATGCATCTGAACAGGATGTTTGAACATTTATGGCAAGAGACGCTCTACTAATTTGTAAACAGAAGATGTTTGATGATTGTATCAGGCATGTATCAAAGTTGCCAACACAAGAAAATCAGCAGATGCTGGAAGTCAAAAGCAACACACACAAAATGCTGGAGGAACTCAGTAGGTCAGGCTGCGTCTATGGAAAAGAATAAACAGATGACATTTGGGGCTGAGACCCTTCTTCAGGGCTCCTGATGAAGGGTCTCGGATGGAAACGTCGACTGTTTACTTTTTTCCATGTATTAAAGTTGTTTTTAACAAATGACCTGCTTCAGCACCTTTAGATTTGAGGGTGTGTAGAATGATTGGGCATGGAACTGGTGGACTGACAAGTGGTAGAATAAAATCAGACAAGAATAGCAACTGCAATAACAATCAATTCCAATTAAATAGCACCCTTACCATCGCAAAAATAGTTTAAAAAGTACAATAAAAAAAACCGACACAGCGAATGGAGAAGAAGGTGCCTGAAAGAGGCAGGAAAGATTAGGGACGGAATTTCAGTTTTGCTCTAAATGGCAGAGTGGAAGAAGTCAGAAACAACTATGTTCTCAGAATTATTTACGTACTTATTCATTTCAAGTTTATTGTCTTTCAACCATTCACATGCATACAGCCAAATGAAACAACGCTCGTCTGAGGCCAAAGTGCAAAACACAGTCCATATAGTCACAGAAAGTACATATAGTCATACATACAGTCACAAACAGCACATACAGTCACACACAGCACATACAGTCACACACAGTACATACAGTCACACACAGCACATACAGTCACACACAGCACAGTCACAAACAGCACATACAGTCACACACAGTACATACAGTCACACACAGCACATACAGTCACACACAGTACATACAGTCACACACAGCACATACAGTCACACACAGCACAGTCACAAACAGCACATACAGTCACACACAGTACATACAGTCACACACAGCACATACAGTCACACACAGTACATACAGTCACACACAGCACATATAGTCACACACAGCACATACAGTTATGGTCCAGCACATACAGCCATAAAATAATATTAGGCCAAGTCCCTGAGAGGCATGGCCTGAAGGTTGACATGAAATGGGAGGAGCATGTTTGTGTGAGACAGTGTAATGTGACTGGAACTGTAATAATAAAGCAAACAGTCATACAAATATGTGAAACAGTGGCAATAAAAGATGGAAGATGTCCAATGCAGGATGAGAGTGTGTCTGTGATTTGGGGAGTCGGTGGGGGAAGGATGGCAGTGGCTTCAGACAGGGTGTACATGTGCGCTGGCCGGCAGCAGTGGGTTCTTTATTTCTGTTGTTATTATTTATTTTTTCTCAGCTCAATCCAATAAAACCTGAGGTACAGGCATAGCCAAGCACACTCATTTCTCTATTACTAGGAACCTTTGGACTATTCTAGTGGTGTTTAATATTGTGGCTTTCTGAAGATTGACATAGATATTACTGTGTAGGCCTGATTGTTTAATGTTATTGTGTTGTGCCTTTGGGATGATACCAGTTGTAGATATTACTATCGGGACAATGTATATCCTGTTCATATTCCATAGTCTTTCAATTTCCTCTTTTCATTCAGCATATTTCTGGTCTGTTTCACGTACTGATTTCTGTCTTTTATGTGTGTTTGGAATGGCTATATCTATTAAGTAAGTTGTTCTTGCTAGTTTATCCTGTAATATCTGGAAGGTTCTTATGGATTGTCCTATCAGTAATAACTGATCAGTTGTAATTCAGTCTGTGGTATTCTGACTCTAAATCTGGATCAGGCTTGTATTTATAATATTATTATTATTATTTGTTTTTTTTGAATTTGTACAGTTTGTCTTATTTTGCATATTGGTTGTTTCTCAGTTGTTTTTCATTGATCCTATTGTGCTTCTTTGTTCTACTGTGAATGTCTGCAAGAAAATGAATCTGAGGGTTGTTTATAGTGACATATAAGCACTTTGAACTTTGAGCCAGCTGGCTGAAACTGAAGGATTGCTGAGAATCTGGGGAAGATGGTGAGGGTGGAGGGACGTGGCGAAATAGGGAGGGGAATAGTGGGCGATACAAAAAGTGAATATATGAAGGTCAAGCCAATGTTCAACTGGGAGATAAAGTAGGTCAACAATAGGGGTGAGTTGCGGACCGGATGGTGTGGGTTAGACCACGGGTCAGAAATGGTGAGGATTCTGCCTGCTTCTGAAGCCTTAACGCCTTTAATTTGAGCGTTGACCTTTGAGCGATGCTGAATTCAGAGTATATGTGACATTATAAATAGGAACACCTACACTGAGCATCACTTTATGTAAATACAATCAGTCTATGTACTGTGCAAAAATCTCAGGCACTATTTATAGCGAGACTTTTGCACAGTTCTGTAGTAATGTTATGTACTGCACTGTACTGCTGCTGTAAAAAAATCCACAAATTTCATGACATATGTGAAACCCCGCTGGTTTCCTTGCCTGTGTAAGTCTAGGGAATACCCAAACTCCGGTCCTGCCAAACCCGTGAGGTCGGAACGGCTCTCCCATCCCAAACCCTGGTTTGTGTGGATGCTGTGCAGTTTGCTTCCCTGTTACAACTCAGTGCCAAGAAATAACAGACAGCACACTGCATACAATTAAGGATTTATATTTATGAATCTTAACTTAACTAAAAGGTTAGTAAAGGAAAGTATGAAAAAAAAGGGCCCATTATAATTAAACAGTCAAATGTGCACAAGTTGGAGCTCAACTCTTCAAAAAGTACTCACTGATCCTCAGTAGAACCTGGCACTTTGCTCCATCGAATCACAGGCCCCCTACCGGTTCTCTCCAGCGTCTTCTCTCTTCATCTCCCGCCGAAAACAAAAAAAAAAGCCAAGACCAACCTTAGTGTCCCTCACAAAACCTCCCAGTTCCACCATCCTAATTGGATGACACACCTTCCTCAGCATCCCTTATCTTCAACAATAACCCAAACAGGCTGAAAGCAGAATGGACAGCTCTCACAGAAATGCCAACATGAAATACGTACAGCATAGCGGTAAGAATGTGAACCAGGGTGTGACATATGTGAGTGATTCTGATACTGGTCTCTATTGTGGACTGAGAGTGGGAGGGGGGGCAGGGAGAGGGGAATCATGGTTGGAAAAGGGGGAAGGGAGAGGGGAGGGAGTGGGAAGAACCAGAGAGACATTCTATATTGATCAATAAACCAATTGTTTGGAATCAAATAACCTTGCCTGGTATCTCAGGGCTGGGTGAGTCTGCACCCCCTGTCCCTGACACTCCTTCTCTGCCATCTGTCCCTCAGTCCTCCTGCATCGCTCCACCCTTACCTTTCCAAACATCCTTTGCACCGGCCTGATTTTCAAACACGCTCCCCGCTCCACATTGACAAATACAGTACTGTGCAAAAGTCTTAGGCACCCTATACCGTATGTGCCTAAAACTTTTGCACAAGACTGTATACAAGCTAATCTCATGTATATATGGTCATTGTGTTTATTGGATTGTTTTTATATTTATATTTATTGAGTTTTTATTGTGTTCTTTATGCTTATTGATTGATTAACTTTATTTGTCACATGTACGTTGAAATATCGAAACATAGAGTGAAATGTGTTGCTTGCGTCAAATCAAACAGGGCGAGGATTTTGCTGGGCAGAGCGCTAATGTCGCCATGATTCCAGCACCAACGTTAGCATGCCTTTAACTCACTAACCCTAACCTGTATATCCCTCCCCTCTCCCTCCCCTCTCCCCAACCACGATTCCCCTCTCCCTGTCCCCTTCCCACTCTTGGTCCTCAGTAGAGACCCATATCCAAATCAGGTTTATCATCAATCACACATGTCATGGAATTAGTTTTTTTTTGCTGCAACAGTACAGTGCAATACATAGGATTACTACAGTACTGTGCAAAAGTCTTAAGTATATATATATATATGACTTCCGTACAGTACTATACATTGTAGGACTTTGGGAGGACACCAGAGCACCTGGAGGAAAACCACACGATCACGGGCAGAACGTGCAAACTCCTTACAGACAGCGGTGGAATCAGACCCCAAACTTACAGATGGCACCGTAAAGTGTTGTGCTAGCCGCTAAGCTACCGTGCTGGTACGTGGGAGGGACGGTACGGAGGGAGTTTTAGTCTGTGTCTGAACCTGGGAGTGTGTCTTTTTTGGGCTGCGTCGGATCATTCCGTTCAATCATTTCAATCATTTTGTTCTCCTTTACACTCGAGTACTGAAGGATGACAATAAACAATCTTGAATGTTAATTACTGAATTGGCTCCGTAAGTCTGAAGCACCTGTGGCTGTCAGTCACCAGGGAGCTGGTACATGGATTCAATAAGCAAGCCTGGGAAATGACAGTATAGACTTGGACTTGATACATTACTTCATTCTTGTCTGAGGGAGAAACAAAATACTGAATAAGTTTCACAGGTTGACTATCCCCTCTTTCTCCAAAAAGATAACGTTGGAAATTCCCTGTGATTGCATTAAAAGGAATTGAGGAACTGAAAATCTTGCATAATTATTTCAAGTAGATAAGTTTTGAAAGGTCGGAGAAGGGCAAGTCTAAGCACCCACACTCAATGTTTTAGGAACAACTTTTTCCCCTCTGTCATCAGATTCCTGAATGCTTGTTGGGGGATTTCAATATGCAGGTAGATTGGGAAAATCAGGTTGGTGCTAGATCCTGAAAAAGAGAGAGATTTTGAAGAATGCCTGTGAGATGGCTTTTTAGAATAGCTTGTGGTTGAGCCCACGAGGGCATCAGCTAGTCTGGGTTGCGTGTTGTGTAATGAACCAGATTTGATTAGGGAATTAAGGTACAGGAACCTTTAGGGACCAGTGATAGAATTCACCCCACAATATGAGAGGGAGAAGCTAAAGTTGGAGGTGTCAGTATTACAATGGAGAAAGGGAATTGCAGAGGTATGAGAGAGGAGCTGGCCAAAGTTGATTGGAAGGGGATACTAGCAGGGATGACGGCAGAGCAGTAATGGCTGGAGTTTGTGGGAGCAATTCAGAAGGCACAGGATATATACATCCCATAGATGAAAAAGTATTCTAAAGGAAAGAAGGTACAACCATCGCTAACAAGAGAAATCAAAACCAACATAAATGCAAAAGAGAGGGCATATAGTAGAGCAAAACTTAGCGGGAAGTTAGAGGATTGGGAAGTTTTTAAAAACCAACAGAAGGCAACTAAAAAAGCCATAAGGGAGGAAAAGAAATATGAAGGTAAGCTGGCCAACAACATCAAAGAAGATAACAAGAGCTTTTTTCAGACATATAAAGAGTAAAAGAGAGGTGAGAGTAGATATTGGACCGCTGGAAAATAATGATGGTGAGGAAGGCAAAAGCAATATTAGCATTCATTTCAGGAGGACTAGATTACAAAAGCAAGGATGTAATGCTGAGGCTTTATAAGGCACTGGTGAGGCCTCACTTAGAGTACTGTGAACAGTTATGGGCCCGTTATCTACGAAAGGATGTGCTGACATTGGAAAGGGTTCAGAGGAGTTTCACAAGAGTGATCCTGAGAATGAAAGGGTTAATGTATGAGGACTGCTTGATGGCTCTGGCCTGTACTTTCTGGAATTTAGAAGAATGAGGGGAGATCTCTTTGAAACCTATCTAATATTCGAAGGCTTAAGTAGAGTGGATATAGAGAGGATGTTTCCTGTAGTGGGGAGACTCGGACCAGAGGACGCAGCATCAGAATAGAGGGACGTCAGTTGAGAATGGAGATGAGGAGGGATTTCTTTAGCCTGAGGGTGGTGAATCTGTGGAATTCATTGCTACAGTCGCCTGTAGAGGCCAGGTCATTGGGTGTATTTAAGGTGGAGGTTGATAGGTTCTTGATTAGTCAGGGCATGAGAGGTTATGGGGAGAAGGCAGGAGAATGGGATTGAGAGGGAAATGTATCAGCTGACCTGATGGGCTGAATGGCCTAATTCTGTCCTTATGTCTTATAGTTTTATGAATCAATGTACTCAATTGCACCACTCTTCACCAAGAGTCCTGATAAAGGGTCTTGGCCTGTAACACTGACTGTTTACTCCTCTCTATCGATGCTGCCTGACCTGCTGAGTTCCTCCAGCATTCTGTGTGTATCACTGTTCCTCTTTTGTGTTATTTATAAATTGTGTAAATTATAGTAATCTTTTGGGTGCCGGGGTGAGGCTACGTCTCTACCAAAGGAGGTGTAATGCGCTCCTTCCCTCTGCTAGCCTGCAAGATACCCCTGGGCAAAGTGTAGCACCTGCTCAGAACCCTCTCCCCTCCCCGGATCAGGGTGACGCGAAGCCATGGGAGCAGGTGGTGGACGCTCGTGTGAGCAGCTGTTGTACATCGCAAGTCCTGGTTATGCGATTACTGACGCCAGGCTGACAATCTCTGAAGAGTCACCCATCTTGAAAAGACACTGCCCGCTTCTGTGGAAAAATTTGCCCAGAACAATCAGTGTCAAAGACATAATGATGATAATGATGTTGAGTAACTTTTAGATCTTTTCCTATACTACTGCCACACAACAACAGATTTCATAACATACACCAGTGATAATAAACCTGATTCGGATTCTGAACCCTCCCAATAATCAAAGACATTTGCAAAAATGCGATGCCCAAGGAAGGTGGCATTCATCATGAAGGAGCCTCTCCATCTGGGAAATGCCCTCTTCTCATTCCTCCCCTCGGGGAGAAGGTACAGGAGCCAGAAGACCCAGTGCTCTGCTTTCCTCCCACATTCCAAAGATGTACCGGTTAGGGTTGTGTACATCTTTGGAATGTGGAGGGGTGGGGGAGAACCAGAGCACCCAGAGGAGACCCCCATGGTCATGGGGAGAACATACAAATTCCTCACAGACAGTGGTGGGAATTGAACCTGGGTCGACGATCGGATTACCGTTGCTGTAAAGCATTATGCTAGCTGCTGTGGTGACTGCTCCCTGCGGGTTTAATTGGTGCAGAGCAGAGCAGTTGCCTACCAGATTGAGACAAAACCCATCAAGATACTTCCTCTAGCACACCTGTAGAAGTCTGAGAGAACTTTTCTTTCTCTCTTGCACAGGCAGCCCCCTGTATCTTATAAACACAAGAGATTCTGCAGAAGCAGGAAGGCCACAGCAACATACACACACACAAAATGCTACAGGAACTCAGCAAGGCAGAAAGCATCTATGGAGAAGAATAAACAGTTGACTTTTCAGATTGAGACCCTCCCTCAGAACTGAAGAGGAAAGGGGAGGAGGCCAGAATAAGAAGGTGTAGTCATAGTCATACTTTATTGATCCTGGGGGAAATTGGTTTTCGTTACAGTTGCACCATAAGTACTAAATAGTAATAAAACCATAAATAGTTAAATAGTAATATGTAAATTATGCCAGGAAATAAGTCCAGGACCAGCCCATTGGCTCAGGGTGTCTGACCCTCCAAGGGAGGAGTTGTAAAGTTTGATGGCCACAGGCAGGAATGACTTCCTATGACACTCTGTGCTGCATCTCGGTGGAATGAGTCTCTGGCTGAATGTACTCCTGTGCCCACCCAATACATTATGTAGTGGATGGGAGACATTGACCAAGATGGCATGCAACTTGGACAGCATCCTCTTTTCAGACACCACCATCAGAGAGTCCAGTTCCATCCCCACAACATCACTGGCCTTACGAATGAGTTTATTGATTCTGTTGGTGTCTGCTATCCTCAGCCTGCTGTCCCAGCACACAACAGCAAATATGATAGCACTGGCCACCACAGACTCGTAGAAC
The DNA here is from genome assembly GCF_030028105.1 of Mobula birostris. Lineage (NCBI taxonomy): Eukaryota > Metazoa > Chordata > Chondrichthyes > Myliobatiformes > Myliobatidae > Mobula > Mobula birostris. Next base: position 92,641,746 of record NC_092383.1, on the reverse strand, counting down.
ATCCTCAGCATTGTCTGGCAGATGTTAAAGGACCTCTGTCTCTTCAGGAAATAGAGAAGGCTCTGACCCTTCTTGTAGACAGCCTCAGTGTTCTTTGACCGGTCCAGTTTATTGTCAATTCGTATCCCCAGGTATTTGTAATCCTCCACCATGTTCACACTGACCCCCTGGATGGAAACAGGGGTCACCGGTACCTTAGCTCTCCTCAGGTCTACCACCAGCTCCTTAGTCTTTTTCACATTAAGCTGCAGATAATTCTGCTCACACCATGTGACAAAGTTTCCTACCGTAGCCCTGTGCTCAGCCTCATCTCCCTTGCTGATGCATCCAACTATGGCAGAGTCATCCGAAAACTTCTGAAGATGACAAGACTCCGTGCAGTAGTTGAAGTCCGAGGTGTAAATGGTGAAGAGAAAGGGAGACAAGACAGTCCCCTGTGGAGCCCCAGTGCTGCTGATCACTGTCGGACACACAGAGTTGCAAGCACACGGGGGGCAGAAGGAGTAGAAGCTGGCAGGTGATAGGTGAGACAAGTTGAGAAGGTGAGGAGGATCTTGTGTGACAACTCTTCTGTACAAATAGCAGGGAAGTCCATTAATTCTTTTGGTAGATTTCTTTGTCTTCCTCTACCTTCTGGCCCTCAGTCTCCTGGTCACCTCTCTGATAGTTGTGGTCCTCTCTAACTTGGGAAGGACTCACTTACTGCAGGGGGACTTCAGCAGCTCCTGGTGTGGGAATTTGAGATCTCGGCTGGCCAGGAGTACGCCCTGTGATTGTGTGTGGGGAACCGCAGATCCACACCGGACCTATAATATACCTCTCCTGATCCTGAGAGAGATACAGGCAACAGATACAAATGTTACAAGTGGTGAAGCCCTTAGACCTCAAATCCAGACACTTGGAGTGTGTATCATGTTTATTCACCATATACATTTACATGCACAGGTATAAGGAATTTGTTGGGTGTGTTTCGTCAGGGCGAGATATGCAACAAAAAAGAACATTCAACAATTGTAAAGAATAAAGAATTCTGTTAAAAATATAGTTAGAGGTTAAAGTGTGGATATGGAATACAAAGTGCATAAATATTCATTTGATGACAGTTCAAAAACAGATTTTGTTAGTGCAGTGATTGTGAGGGAATTTTTCACAAATTCCCCTCCAAGGAATTCTGGACTTCCTCCTTTCTTCGCAACACAAGTTCCTCATTTAGTGGCAAAACATGACAGGCCTTTGTAATATCGTCACTGACAGCTCTGTGTAAGCAAAACTAATCACTAACCAATGCCAAATTTAGACAATAGCTCTTTTCATTTCTTCTGGCACTGACTCAAGTCCTTTGATGAGGGCTGTTGGTGACATTACCGTGGCAACTTGTCACATTGGCCGGTTTATTCTTGTCCGTGCAATAACAATGCTGGAATCAATGTCGCAGCAGGTAGAGCTGCTGCCTCACATCTCTACTGACGTGGGTTCAATCCTGCCCTCTGGCACTAGCCCTTTGGAGTTTGCCCATTCTCCCTAGGACTGCATAGAGCCATAGAATAGAGCCATAAGAAGTACAGCACAGGAACAGGCCCTTTGACCCATCTAGCCCATGCTGGACTGTTTAAACTGCCTACTCCCATCGACCTCCACCCGGACCATAGCCTTCCATACCCCTACCATCCATGTAGCTCACCAAACCTCTTTTAAACATTGAAATCGAGCTCTCCTGCACCACTTGTGCTGGCAGCTCATTCCACTCTCTCACCACCCTCTGAGTGAAGAAGTTTCCCCTCATGTTCCCCTTAAACTTTTCACCTTTCACCCTTAACTCATGACCTCTGGTTGTAGTCTCACCCAACTTCAGTGGAAAAAGCCTGCTTGCATTTACCCTATCTATGACCCTCATAGTTTTGTATACCTCTATCAAATCTCCCCTCAATCTTCTACATTCAGGAATAATGTCCTAACCTATTCTTATAGGTTATAGGGGGATCTTATTGAAACGTATAAAATTCTAAAGGGATTGGACAGGCTAGATGCAGGAGGATTGTTCCCGATGTTGGGGAAGTCCAGAACGGGGGGGTCACAGTTTAAGGATAAAGGGGAAGCCTTTTAGGACCGAGATGAGGAAAAACTTCTTCACACAGAGAGTGGTGAATCTGTGGAATTCTCTGCCACGGGAAACAGTTGAGGCCAGTTCATTGGCTATACTTAAGAGGGAGTTAGATATGGCCCTTGTGACTAAAGGGATCAGGGGGTATGGAGAGAAGGCAGGTACAGGGTTCTGAGTTGGATGATCAGCCATGATCATACTGAATGGCGGTGCAGGCTCGAAGGGCCGAATGCCCTACTCCTGCACCTATTTTCTATGTTTCTATGTTTCTATTCAATCATTCCTTATAACTCAGGTACTCCAGACTGGCAGCACCTTGTAGGTTTTCACTGTACTCTTTCAACATTATTTACATCTTTCCTGTCGGTAGGTGACCAAAACTGTACACAATACTCCAAATTAGGCCTCACCTAAGGCTCGTACAACTTCAACATAACATCCCGTGCCCATAGATCAGCATGCATGGATTTCCTCCCGCTACTCCAGTTTCCTCCACCCTCCCAACACGTCTATGGTGGTTGGTTAATTGGCTGATGTAAGTTGCCCTCCTTGTGGCGGTGAGTGGTGAGTCTGGGGTTGATCTGAGGGGTGGCATGGTAGTATAGCATTTAGCACAACACTTTATAGCACCTGCCATCACCAACTGGGCTTCATTTCCTGCCACTGTCTGTAAGGAGGTTGTTCATTCTCCCCTCGACCATGTGGGTTTCCTCCGGGTGATCCGGTTTCCTCCCACCTTCCAAAGAGTGACGGGTTAGGGTTAGTGAGTTGTGGGCGTGCCATGTTGCCGTGGTGACACTTGCCGGCTGCCCCCAGCACACCCTCAGACTGTGTTGGCTGTTCAATCAAATGGCTCATTTCACTGCATGTACTGATGTTTCAACGTACATACTCACAGAGTCATAGAACACTACACCACAGAAGCAGGCCAATCAGTCCATCTAATCTGTACGAAACCACTAACCTTCCTAGTCCCATCAACCTACACCCGGATCATAGCCCTCCCTACCTCTCTCGTCCATGTACCTATCCAAAATAGAGACAAATACACATGATGAATAAAGCTAATCTTTCAATCTTTTTATGTTTGACTGACCCGGCTGGTGGCGTAGTGGCATCAATGCCGGACTTCGGGACGAAAGGTCCCGAGTTCGAATCCAGCCGGCTCCCCTGCAGGCTTTCCATCCGTGCTGGGTTACGAGCCAGTGACCTCTTTGGAAACTCACCCGGCAGAAGGCAATGTAACTTGCCTCGTACGCGATTCCCCACTATGTCAGAGAGGCGTGGAGGGAAATCGTCCGCTAACCAGAGAAACTCCACATGCGACGTACCGTTCCTTTCCTTTTATGTTTGACTGTGGGGAGAGTGACATAGGATCAGTATAGGATTGGTTTACATGAACTCACTGGGCTGAAGGGCCTGTTTCTGTGCTGTAAATTCTTTCCCCTTAATGGAATCTGAAAGGCAGTTTAAATCACTGCTTTTTGCAATGGGGCATTGGAAGACATTCGGAGCAGCAGGTGGAGGAGCAAGTGTTCGAGAGCTTCACTGAGAAAACCCAGCAGCTTCAATTATAAACACAAGAGATTCTGTAGATGTTGGAAATCCAGAGGAACACACACAAAATGCTAGAGGAACTCAGCAGGTCAGGTAACATCTATGGAGGGAGATAAACAGTTGACATTTTGGGCGGAGGTCCTTCATCAGGACTAGAAAGGGCGGGACGGAAGTCAGAAGAAGAAGTGGGGAGGAGGAAGGCGTACAAACTGGCAGGTGATAGGTGAGGCCAGGTGAAGGGGGAGGGCTGAAGTAAGAAGCTGCGAGGTGATAGGTGGAAAAGGTAAAGGGCTGAAGAAGGGATCTGATAGGAGAGGACCATGTACCGTGGGAGAAAGGGAAGGAGGAGGGGCACCAGAGGGAAGTGATGGGCAGTTGAAGAGAAGAGAAGGGGTGAGAGGGCGTCAGAATGGGGAATGGGAAATGAGAGAATGGAGTGAGTTTGTAAATTACTGTAATCTAGAGGAATCGTGTTCTTACCATCAGCTGGAGTCTACCCAGACAGGATTTGAGGTGTTGCTTCTCCAACTAAATTTGGGGTAAAGCAATTAAGGTGGATTTAACTTTCCTATAGTATCCATTTGTCTCTGTCTCCTTAATGGATTTTGAAAGCAGCTGATCAAATAATGCATTTATTACAGTGTCTACCTGATCTGTAAACATAATGGTATCTGCTGAACCAATCTCAGATGCTTATTGGTGTGTACAATTATGCAAATTTTTTCTCGGCCATCTGTTCTCTGAAATCTTCCTGTGAGAGAGAAGTCTAGGCCTGTCACCCACCACGCTCTACCTGAGTCTGCAGGCTGGGGGATGGATGTAGAGACGAGCGTGGGGGTCTCAGGCCGGTGTGGGTGGGGGGCACAGAGTGCTTTTCTGTGCTTTGCACCATGTTAGATGCTGAATTGCAGGCTGGGAGCTTCACTTGGTTAGAATTCACGGCCTGGAATGACAAGGCTTCGGCAGACCCCCAACAGACCCCGCTGTGCCGAGTGGAGAGCGGGGCGACTCTGAGAGTGAACTTTTATCACGTCTACTGGCTTCACACTCCCTGCTGTACAATTTGTTACAGGCTGCTGAACTTAACTCCTGTCCCATGAGAGTCACAGCAAATGAAGCAGGACCATCACCGTATCCATCCCATACTGACCCTAGAACAGAGACACTACACACAGGAAGAGAATCTTCACCCTATCCATCCCATACCGACTGTAGAACAGAGACACTACACACAGGAAATGGCCCTTCACCCTATCCAGCCCATACTGACCCTAGAACAGAGACGTTATACACAGGAATAGGCCCTACAGCCCAGCATGTTGGTGCTGAACTCGATGCTGAATGAGGCTGATGCCAGCTCATGATCCATATCACTCCATCCCCCACACTGGTAGCATTTAGACTTTGTTATTGTTTTCCTTATTCAGGTTTGATACACTGTGTAATGATCTGATCCGCACAAACAGTGTGCAAGGCAAGTCTTTCACCGTATTTTAGATGGGCACATGAATGAAAGAAAAATGTGGGAGGGAACTTGGACTGATCTTGGAGTAGGTTGAAGGCTTGGCACAGCATTGTGGGCCAAAGGACCTGTACTGTGCTGTTCCATGTCTATGTGTCTGTCCTAATGGCACTTTAACCATCATCATCATTGTGTGCCATGTCATATGACATCATCTTTATGTGCCGTGTCATATGACATAGGTGATCATGATCTTTCCATAATCATGATTGTTCTTGGCAATTGTTTCTACGGAAGTGCTTTGCCATTGTCTTCTTCTGGGCGGTGTCTTTACAAGATGGGTGACCCCAGCCATTATCAATACTCTTCAGAGATTGTCTGCCTGGTGTCAGTGTCACATAACCAGGAATTGTGATGTGCACCAGCTGTTCATACGACCATCCACCACCTGCTCCCGTGGCTTCACATGACCCTGATCAGGGGCAAAGCAGGTGCTACACCTTGCCCAAGGGAGACGTGTAGGCTAGTGGAGGGAAGGAGCACCTTACACCTCCTTTGGTAGAGATGTATGTCCACCCCGCCACACTGTCTGTTAAACACCCCTTTCATATCTGTTTCCGTCTGCACTCCTGGAAGCCCATTCCAGGCATCCACCACTCTCTGTGTAGCCTGCCCCAAGCACCTTCTTTAAACTTTCCCCTCTACCTTAAAGCTACACCCTCTAATATTTGACATTTCTACTCTGAGAAATCCATTCAGACTGTCTACTCTATTTATGCCTCTGATAATTTTATACACTACTAGTAGGTCCCCTCTTGGCCTCTGACGCTCTAGAAAAAACAATCCAAATCTGCCAAATCTCTCCTCAAATCTTCTACCTCCTAAACCAGGCTGCATCCTCTTGAACAGGCCTCTTGTACGATAAGATGTACTCTTGGCCTCACAATCTACCTCGTTTACCTGCACTCTACTCTTTCTGTAGCTGTTACACTTTATTCTGCATTGTTATTGTTTTACTTTATTCCAGCTCAACGCACTGTGTAAAGATTTGCTCTGTGTAAACTGCATGCGAGGCAAGCTTTTCACTGTTTCTTGGTACATGTGACAATAATAAACCAACATTAATAGCAATCCTGTTGAGCGTCTTCTGAACGCTTTCCAAAGCCACCACGTATTTCTTTTTCTTAATGCCCCTTATCGTTATAGAGTCACCTGGCAGAGAAACAGGACCTTGGCCCTCCATGTCTTTCAGTTTTGAAGAAGAGTTTTGGCCTGAAATGATGATTGTTTATTCTTTTCCATAGATGGTACCTGACCTGCTGAGGTCCTCCAGGATTTTACGTGTGTTCCTCCATGTCCATGCCAGTTATCAAGCGCCTATCAAAATGGATCCCATTGGTCTATAGCCCATTATGCCTTGGTGATTTAGGTGTTCATCCAGATGCTCCGTTAACTGTTGTGAGAGTCTTTACCTGCACTAATTTGTTAGGCATGTTGTTCCAGATTCCAAACACCCTCCATGTTGACCTTTTCCTGTCTTATTCCTAAACCTGAACCTGCGTCCTCTGGTAATTTAAACACCGGGCCAGGTGGACTGAAAAAAGCATGGTGTCGGCCCCGGAGGTGAGGATCAGGCTGGATCTGCTCTGCACCAGTTACTCTGCTCTCCTCGGAGCTGAGGCTGTGGGTCTGCTCTGGAGTTTGTGTCTGTGAGTTTCACGACATTCGGCCTGCTGTGTGATGAACTGAGCCTGAGAATGAGTCCTGCTCTGGGCTTCGTGTCTGTGATCTCTGCGACATTCGCCCTGCTGTGTGATGAACTGGGCCTGAGGCTGTGTCCTGCTCCGGGCTTCGTGCCTGTGAGCTTCATGACGATTCGCCCCGCTGTATGATGAACTGAGCCTGAGGCTGTGGGTCTGCTCTGGAGTTTGCGTCTGTGAGCTTCACGACGATTCGCCCCGCTGTATGATGAACTGAGCCTGAGGCTGTGTCCTGCTCTGGGCTTCGTGTCTGTGATCTCTGCGACATTTGCCCCGCTGTGAGGAACTGATTCTGTGTCCTGCTCCGGAGTTCATGTCTGTTGACTCACTTTCGTTCTGAATGCTGTTACTTGCCTTTATCGTTTGTACGAATTGTATTTTTCCCTCTCTCTCCCTCCCCGCATTGGATATTGGTCTTTTTTTAAGTGGGTCCTTTTGTGTTTCTTCTTTTGTAGCTGCCAAAAAGCAGGTGAATCTCAGGGTTGTATAATTTATACATTCTTTGATAATAAGTGTACTTAGAACTTTGAACTTTTGTGTAATCTTTGTCATGGAGCATATTTCCTGCTGGACCTCATAATTGTGTACACCTCTCTCAGCTTTACTCTGCATGTTAAGGCTCGTTCGAAAGTGGAAGTATTTCGAGAGGCAGAGTCTCGAACTGAGAAGTTGACAATTCCTTCCCCAATGGATCAAGGTCCTGCCCAACCTACGGTGTTCCTCCAGCGGGTTGTTTGTCGCTCCAGGTTCCAGCATCCGCAGTCTTGGAGCAATCCCACTGACTAATCACCATGAACACCATTGCACTATTAACGAGCCCTAATATTTCCTCCAAGTCTATCCTTTTCTTGGAAGAAAAAGAACCTCCGGGCTTCACAATATATTCTTTTGTGTTCAGCAGTTATTTCAAAGTGTTCCCATGGGCTCAGCTGTATTAAAATGTTTTGATGCCTGCTCTCCACCCAGGAGGGATCTACATTTACTGTGTACACAGAGGCAGTGCGACAGGCCTTGAACGGGGCACCTGGCAAGGAGATGTTTTGCTGGAGAATCTATTGCTTGGGGAACAAGGAGATTGAGAACAGCTGGGTGTCACCAAGTTCACAATGAGGTCGTTTATTGGTGACATCATGATCTACTCTTATCAGAGTGATGTTAGGCTCAGTGGGATTCCTAGTTGGGAACAGAAAGGCTGCTGGGATCGAAGATGAGGAGAAACCTCACATCACTCAGACAGACATGAGATATGAACCAATGGGGATTTTACCCTGTCCTTGCACCCTTGAGGAAGCAGCCAGAGAACATTGCAAGCCTTGAAAGCTTTCTTCCAGCTTCTTATTCTGGCTTCTTCCAACTTCCTTTCCAGTCTTGGTGAAGAGTCTTGGCCTGAAACTTCAGCTGTTTATTCCCCTCCATAGACATTGCCTGAACTGAACTGGAATCGAAATCAGGATTAATATTACGAGCATATATAGTGAGATTTGTTGTTTTGTGGCAGCAGTACATTGCAATACATTAAAAATGATAAATTACAAATATAAGTTATATAGGTCATGTAAAAAGAGAGCAAATGAAACAGTGACACCCACAAAATGCTGGTGGAACGCAGCAGGCCAGGCAGCATCTATAGGAAGAGGTACAGTCGACGTTTCGGGCCGAGACCTTTCGTCAGGACTAACTGAAGGAAGAGCTATTAAGAGATTTGAAAGTGGGAGGGGGAGGGGGAGATCTGAAATGATAGGAGAAGACAGGAGGGGGAGGGATGGAGCCAAGAGCTGGACAGTTGATTGGCAAAAGGGATAGAAGGCTACAGAAGGGGGAGTATCATAGGACGGAAGGCCTTGCAAGAAAGAAGGGGGGAGGGGAGTACCAGAGGAAGATGGAGAACAAGAAAGGAGTTATTGTGAGAGGAAAAGAGAGAGAGAAAAAAATGTAATAAATTTAGGAATGGGGTAAGAAGGGGAGGAGGGGCATTAGCGGAAGTTAGAGAAGTCAATGTTCATGCCATCAGGTTGGAGGCTACCCAGACGGAATATAAGGTGTTGTTCCTCCAACCTGAGTGTGGCTTCATCTTTACAGTAGAGGAGGCCGTGAATAGACATATCGGAATAGGAATGGGATGTGGAATAGCACACATTTTAATTCCACATCCCATTCCCACTCTGATATGTCAATCCACGGAAGTCACACTCAGGTTGGAGGAACGACACCTTATATTCCGTCTGGGTAGCCTCCAACCTGATGGTATGAACATTGACTTCTCTAACTTCCGTTAATGCCCCTCCTCCCCTTCTTACCCCATCCCTAAATTTATTACATTTTTTTCTCACTCTCTTTCCCTCCCACAATAACTCCTTGCTTGTTCTCCATCTTCCTCTGGTACTCCCCTCCCCTTTTCTTTCTTGCAAGGCCTTCCGTCCCATGATCCTCTCATATCCCTTTTGCCAATCAACTTCCCAGCTCTTGGCTTCATCCCTCCCCCTCCTGTCTTCTCCTATCATTTCAGGTCTCCCCCTCCCCCTCCCACTTTCAAATCTCTTACTATCTCTTTTTTCCGTTAGCCCTGACAGAGGGTCTTGACCCGAAACGTCCACTGTACTTCTTCCTATAGATGCTGCCTGGCCTGCCGCGTTCCACCAGCATTTTGTGTGTGTTGCTTGAATTTCTAGCATGTTCAAATTTTCTCGTGTTTCCGAAATGAAACAGTGAGGTAGTGTTCACGCATTGGTTCAGTGTACATTCAGAAATCTGATGGTGGAGGAGAGGAAGCTGTTCATAAATTGTTGAGTGTGTGCCTTAAGGATCCTATACCTCCTCCACGATGGTAGTCATGTCCATAGTGACGAAAGTTGCCTGTTTGAGGCACCTCCTTTAGAACATGTTCTCGTTGCCGGGGAAGTTCGTGCCTATGATGGAGCTGGTTGAATTTGTCACCTTACCCAGCTTTCTTGGATCCTGTGCAGTGGGTCATAACTAAGTGTGATGCAACCAGTTAGAATGCTCTCCACGGTCCATCTGTAGAGATTTGCTAGGGTCTTTGGTGACATACCAGATCTCCTCAGACTCCTAATGAAATATAGCCACTGCCATGTCTGCCTTCTTTGTAATTGCATCAATATGTTGGGCCCAGGATAGATCTTTAGAGATGTTGACACCCTGGAACTTGAAACTGCTCATCCTTTCCGCTGCTGATCCCTCAATGAGGACTGGTGTGTGTTCCCGCCACTTCCCCTTCCTGAAGTCCACAATCAATTCCTTGATCTTACCGATAACGACTACAACGTTGACGTTGCAACACCACTCAACCAACTGATCTGTCTCACTCTTGTACGCCTCCTTGTCACTGCCTGAGATTCTGCCAACAACAGTTATGTCGTCTGCAAATTTGTAGATTGTGTTTGAGCTGTGCAGGTCATGGGTGTAGAGAGAGCAGAGCAGTGGGCTAAGCCCCCACCCTTGGGGGTGCACCATTGCTGATTGTCAGCGAGGAGACCTGCTGAGTTCTGCCAGCCTTTTGTGTCTGTTGCTCAAGATTTCCAGCACCTGTGGTCAATGGAGGGGAGGCAGATTCCTGTGATATGCTGAACTGTGCCCACAGCTCTCCGCCGTTTCTTGTGGTCGCGGGCAGAGCAGATGCCATACCAGGCCGTGATGCCTCCAGACAGAATGTTTTCTGTGGTGCATCGGTAAAAATCGGTGAGGTTGAATGGAGCAAGGCAAATTTCTGTAGCCAGTTGAGAAAGTAGAGGTTTTGGTGAGTTTCCAAGGTCAGTGTGGTTGGATCAGGACAGCTATTGGTGATGTTCACTCCTAGGAACTTTGAGCTCTCAACTATCTCAACCTCAACGCTGGTGATGTAGATGGAAGCATATGCACCACGCTCTTTCTGAAGTCAAAAACTAGAAGATCTTTTTTTTTGTTGTTAACGTTCAGAGGGAAATATTGCAATTTGCTCCATATAACCACCACCTCTACATGATAGATCCTTCCATTGTTTGAAGGATTTTCCAACTGGACCCAGCCGCTAGATTGTGTTTCTTCCACACAGAGTCTTTGCGGTGGCTGTACTGAGCTTCTGTGAGTCCATCAGCACGTCCATCAGAGGGGTGTTTGGGGTGTCAGGGAGGGGTAGCACCTCTGGTGGGGGAAAATGTCGCGCTCTTTTCAAGGCGGTTAGTCCACCTTTGGTCCCCACCTGGCACTCAACTCTCACCTGCGGCTCCCCATAACTGTTTGCATGTGACAGCGGCCACACCCCGGGCAACGGCTTCGACAAGCCGGCTAAACCAGGTGAAGGTAGTCGACGGGTCTCAAACCCTCGGTGAGATAGGGAGTTGTCTATCCCAGCATGTGAAGACAGACTCTGGCGGAGTGAGCGGACGAGACCAATGGAAGGTCCAACGGTCAAGAAGGCGGTCTCTGCAAGCGTCGTGGAACGTGTAGAGCAGGACAAGACACAGAAGACATCCTGGTCATCCACTGCGCCTAGTCCCATCTCCAGCCATCTCGACTCTGTCTTGCCACTGGATCCAGACGGGAATTGGGAAGAGAGAGCGAGGCTGACGCTGCGCAACTCTCCCTCACTTAAATCCAAACCATGCGCTAGTCTCGGCACCATCATAATGGTGTCAAGGTCCTCATCGACATCATGATGGACGAACACACTCCTGCAGCCTGGGATGTGAGAGTCAGTAGCATTCCCTTACGGACATCTCGATGTGCTCGAAGTTTCGGGCAGACCAGAGGGTGTCCTTCATCGCGTTGATCTTCCAGCAACAAGGTCCGTCTCCACGTGAGTCCCTGGGAACAGCTCATAGACCAGAGAGGCTGAGGTGAACCGGGACACAGGCTCTTGATTGCAATAAGATGGGCCCTCCCAGACAGATCCTTCCTGTATGGTCAACATATCACCCCATGACACACTGCCCTTGAGAGAGTTGTGTTCAGGGCGTGGTGGTCAATCACCTCTTATGAAGAATGCAAGGCAGCAGCAGTACTTCATTAGAAGTTTTGGTACATCACCAAAGACCCTTGCAAGTTTCAGTAGGTGTGCGGCAGAGAGCACTCTCCAGCCTGGGAGGGAAGCTCCAAAGCACAGGATCGCAAGAAGCTGTGGACATTTGTAGACCCCGCCACTGGCACATCCCACTGCACTCCCCCATCATTGAGGGATCTTCAAGAAGCGGTGCCCCAAGAAGAAGTCATTTATCACCAAGCGCCCTCCCATTCTGAGGCACCTGCTCATTATTGATGAGAAGACTTTGAGTGGGGCTTGTTTTGCCGTGGTTGTTTTTGTTGCTTGTGTTGCTCTGTGCACACGGCGGGCATGCTAGGTTGGCACTGGAAGGGGTGGCAACACTTGCAGGCTGCCCCCAGCACATCCTTTGGTTGCGTTGGTTGTTAGAGCAAATGACACATTTCACTACATGTGATAAATAAGTGAATCTGAATCTGAGTCATTGGGAAAGAGGAGGTGGCACGACAGCATAGCGGTTAATGTAATGCTTTACAGTGCCAACTATAAGATTGGGTTCAATTCCCGCTGCTGCCTGCAAGGGATTTGTATGTCTTCCCTATGACTGTGCGGGCTTTGGGCTGCCCCCAGCACAATCCTCCAACTATGTTGGCCGCTGACACAAACGACTCAGTTCACTGTACATTTCAGTGTTTCGACGTAGGTGAAACAAATAAAGTTAATCTTTATCTTTAAGAAGTTAGCATTCTCACACTCAGAGTTTCAGAAACAGGTTTGTCTACTCTGTTTCTGCTGCCTAGTCATGTGGAGTTCAACCCCTTCACTGCTGATTGGTACTCCCACCATCAGCTCAGGAATTCCCCTTCCTTTCCTTTATAAAACTCACTCCTTTGTATGAGCTGTAGGTTATTTGCTTCAGTATCTCCTTATAAGGTCTGGCTTTTGATTGTACTCCTGTGCAGCAGCTTCAGGGGCTTTCTAGTTTCAAAGGTGTGGTGTAGCACAATTATGACTGGCCTCACTAGTAATCCAGTCCTGAAGAACCTTGGCCCAAAACATCAAATGTTTATTCCCCTCTGTACATAGTGCCTGACTTTCTGCAGGATTTAATTTTTTTTAATATTATTTAGGCATATGGCAAGTTAACAAGCCCTTCTGACCCAATAAACCCATCATGTGGCCAATTAACTTCCTAATTCGTATGTCTTTGGAATGTGGGCGGAAATTGGAACACCCGGAGGAAACCCACGTGGTCACGGGGAGAATGTACAAACGCTATAGAGAGAGTGGCGGAATTCAGCTCAGGATGTTGTCACCTTGATGGTGTTACGCAAAATTCCATGCCACCGTGACCCCCGCACCCCCCCCCCCCGCCCATTATGCTTACTCTCTCACAAGTTGTGTGCCTTGATGGGCCATTTAGTTTAGCCTAAAGATTTGTGCATCCTATCCTCAGGTTCAGGAGGTCAGGATAAGGGTTTCCTGCATTTACTTGGCTTTTGAAGCAACACTTTTGCTGTCTGACTGATTCATAGAAACCATAGAAACTACAGCACAGAAACAGGTCTTTTGGCCCTTCTTGGCTGTGCCGAACCATTTTCTGCCTAGTCCCACTGACCTGCACACGGACCATATCCCTCCATACACCTCCCATCCATGTATCTGTCCAATTTATTTTTAAATGTTAAAAGAGAACCCGCATTTACCACCTCGTCTGGCAGCTCATTCCATACTCCCACCACTCTCTGTGTGAAGAAGCCCCCACTAATGTTCCCTTTAAACTTTCCCCCCCTCACTCTTAACCCATGTCCTCTGGTTTTTTTCTCCCCTTGCCTCAGTGGAAAAAGCCTGCTTGCATTCACTCTATCTATACCCATCATAATTTTATACACCTCTATCAAATCTCCCCTCATTCTTCTACGCTCCAGGGAATAAAGTCCTAACCTATTCAACCTTTCTCTGTAACTGAGTTTCTCAAGTCCTGGCAACATCCTTGTAAACCTTCTCTGCACTCTCTCAACCTTATTTATATCCTTCCTGTAATTTGGTGACCAAAACTGAACACAATACTCCAGATTCGGCCTCACCAATGCCTTATACAACCTCATCATAACATTCCAGCTCTTATACTCAATACTTTGATTAATAAAGGCCGATGTACCAAAAGCTCTCTTTACGACCCTATCTACCTGTGACGACACTTTTAGGGAATTTTGTATCTGTATTCCCAGATCCCTCTGTTCTACTGCACTCCTCAGTGCCTTATCATTAACCCTGTATGTTCTACCTTGGTTTGTCCTTCCAACGTGCAATACCTCACACTTGTCTGTATTAAACTCCATCTGCCATTTTTCAGCCCATTTTTCCAGCTGGTCCAAGTCCCTCTGCAGGCTCTGAAAACCTTCCTCACTGTCTACTACACCTCCAATCTTTGTATCATCAGCAAACTTGCTGATCCAATTTACCACATTATCATCCAGATCATTGATATAGATGACAAATAACAATGGACCCAGCACTGATCCCTGTGGCACACCACTAGTCACAGGCCTCCACTCGGAGAAGCAATTCTCTACCACCACTCTCTGGCTTCTTCCATTGAGCCAATGTCTAATCCAATTTACCACCTCTCCATGTATACCTAGCGACTGAATTTTCCTAACTAACCTCTCATGCGGGACCTTGTCAAAGGCCTTACTGAAGTCCATGTAGACAATATCCACTGCCTTCCCTTCATCCACTTACCTGGCAACCTCCTCGAAAAACTCCAATAGATTGGTCAAACATGACCTACCACGCACAAAGCCATGTTGACTCTCCCTAATAAGCCCCTGTCTATCCAAATGCTTGTAGATTCTGTCTCTTAGTACTCCCTCCAATAACTTACCTACTACCAGCGTTAAACTTACTGGCCTATAATTTCCCGGATTACTTTTCGATCCTTTTTTAAACAACGGAACAACATGAGCCACTCTCCAATCCTCCGGCACCTCACCTGTAGACAGCGACATTTTAAATATTTCTGCCAGGGCCCCTGCAATTTCAACACTAGTCTCCTTCAAGGTCTGAAGGAACACCCTGTCAGGTCCCGGGGATTTATCCACTTTAATTTTCCTCAAGACAGCAAGGACCTCCTCCTTTTCGATCTGTACAGTTTCCATGATCTCACTACTTGTTTCCCTTAATTCCATAGACTTCATGCCAGTTTCCTTAGTAAATACAGATGCAAAAAACCTATTTAAGATCTCCCCCATTTCCTTTGGTTCTGCACGTAGCTGACCACTCTGATCAATTTTATCCCTTACAATCCTTTTGCTCTTAATATACCTGTAAAAGCTCTTTGGATTATCCTTCACTTTGACTGCCAAGGCAACCTCATGTCTTCTTCTAGCCCTCCTGATTTCTTTCTTAAGTATTTTCTTGCACTTCTTATACTCCTCAAGCACCTTATTTACTCCCTGCTTCCTATACATGTCATACAACTCCCTCTTCTTCTTTATCAGAGTTGCAATATCCCTTGAGAACCAAGGTTCCTTATTCCTATTCATTTGCCTTTAATCCTGACAGGAACATACAAATTCACACTCTCAGAATTTCTCCTTTGATGGCTTCCCACCTACCGATCACATCCTTGCCAGAGAACAACCTCTCCCAATCCATGCTTTTTAGATCCTTTCTCATTTCTTCAAATTTGGCCTCGATTCCTCGATTGTTAGTTCCACAAGATCATAAGCACAAGAGATTCTGATGATTCTGAAAATCCAGCACAACCCACACAGGGAGAAGGTACTCAGGACTCACACCACCAGGTTCAGGAACATTTATTACCTCTCAACCAGAAGGCTCTTAATCCAAAGGGGATAATTTCACCCAACTTCACTTACCCCATCATAGAAATATTCCCACAAACAATGGACTCACTTTCAAGGACTCTTCATCACACGTTCTCGATATTTATTGCTTATTTATTTATTCTTGTTGTTTCTTCTTTTTGAATTTGCACAGTTTGGTGTCTACTTGAACGCCTTAATCGGGCGGTCTTTCATTGATTCTGTTATGGTTATTATTCTATAGATTTATTGACTATGCTTGCCTGCAAGAAAATGAATCACAGGGCTGTATATGGTAACATATATGTACTTTGATAATAAAATTACTTTGAACTTTGAACGTAAAGGCTCCACAAGTTAGGCAGCATCTATGGAGGGAAATGAACAATTGACGCCTTAGATCAAGATTCGTGCTGTTGCCTTCCTGTTCTTTTTCTTTGAGTTTCAAAAATACAGAGCAAAGAGGGTCAAATGGTTTCCAGTACAATGGGAGGAGGTGCCCTATCATATCCACAGGCAAACTCTCAAATCTATTTCTATTTCCACGCTAATCTACTGGCTTCCTCTGTGCTTTTAAGCCTGGTGTGAAATGTTCCAAGGTTTCAAAGTATGTATTCAGTATACAACCTTGAGTTCATCCTGCCACTGGCAGCCATGGAACAAAGAAACACCATGGAACCCACTCAAGAAAGCATCAAGCACCAAACATGCGAAGGAAAAGACCAGCTCAGGCAAACAGCAAGTAAATATCACACAGAATATTAAACAATCAAACCGTGACTCCCCGAAACAGTCCCGGAGTGGCAGCCACCAAGTCAGTTCAGGTTAGTGCCCTGTCAGTGGCTGCAAGCCTCAGCTGCAGAGCCATTTCTGCGCCGAAGCACCTCTATCGAATCACGCAAACAGCAGAAACGGTGTAAGCAGAGACACGTGGATCATGGACTGCAGAGTCCTCCAAAAATGAGTCCACAGCCGCAGAGCACGTTCTGCGCTGAGGACGCTAAACAGCAAACCGCAACGTCCCCCAAAGAAGTGTCCCACATCCACAAGCCACAACATGTCAATCCTATTCAGCAATTCAGCATTCAGAACGCATTTCTTCCCACTCCTTTCTGTGGACAGTCTCCCACTTTCAATTCTGATTCCTGATGAAGGGTTTTGGACTAAAATGTCGAATGCTTTATTCTCTCTGCAGATGCTGAACTCCCCCAGCATTTTATGAGTGTTGATTTAAATTTTCTCTGCACCTGTATAAGGGAGGGATATACGTAGATACTGCCTGGATTCGAGGACATGTGCTATGAGGAGAAGTGGGACAAACCTGGATTGTTTTCTCCGGAGAAGGGGAGGTTGAGGCGAGACTTGATAGAGGGCCATAAGATCATGAATGTTACGAGACACTCCCAACCTCGCCAGCTTCCGAGATTTAAACGTGCTGACTCTCTGGAGTATGAATAGCTGGCGCAGCCTCTTTCAGGGCTTAGGACGTTCCCGTTAATTGATAATCATGTTTTGGGCACCAAGAATTGAGTACTTAAGGAACACCTGAACATAGGTTCAGTGTTCAATCGTAAGCCTGCCAGTGATTTTGTCTAGTGTTTGCTCCGTGCTCAGTTTCTTGATTCCCGTTTGAGACCGCGACTCGATCCCAGCCTCGGATACTCCAGCATCTGGGTCCAAGCCGACCTCGTCAAGGACGGCTGGTATTTTTTCCTCAAAGTTGCAAAGTCTAATACCAGAGGGCATGCATTTAAGGTGAAGAGGATGAGTTCAAAAGAAATGTGCGGGCAAATTTTTACACAGAGAGTGATGGGTGCCTGCAGGTTGTGTTGGTGGAGACACATAGGATAGAAGTGTTTCAGAGGCACATGAATGAGCAGGGATTGGAGGGATGTGGGCAGGAGGTGTTGGTTTAATTAGGTGTTTAATGGCTAGTTTAATGAGATGGGCTGAAGAGCCTGTTCCTGTTCCATGTTCTAGGTCAGAGGTCCCCAACCACTGGGCCGCGGACCGGTACCGGTCCACAAAGCACGTGCTACCAGGCCGTGAGGAAACGATATGAGTCAGCTGCAACTTTCCTCATTCCCTGTCACGCACTGTTGAACTTGAACATAGGGTTGCCAACTCTCCCGTATTTGCCAGGACATCCCACATATTGGGATAAATTGGTTTGTCCTGTATTTCCCCCACTAAGGTAGAGCGTTCCTATGAAACCTTCCGTGCCGAAATGGCGTGAAGTGAAGAAGAAATTACCATTAATTTATATGGGAAAAAATTTTGAGCGTTCCCAGACCCAAAAAATAACCTAACAAATCATACCAAATAACACATAAAACCGAAAATAAATAACACTAGCATATAGTAAAAGCAGGAATTATATGATAAATACACAGCCTATATAAAGTAGAAATAATGTATGTACAGTATAGTCGGGAAGATGAAGGCAAAGCCGATTTGTAGGGGACAAAAAGCGGCACGTACACGCATGTGCACATCACATGCGCAGACAGGTGCCCGCGCAAGGCTTCATGGTCATGGTAGTCTTTCCTGGGGTGAAGCGTTCCGGGATTTGACTAACAACACACATCAAAGTTGCTGGTGAACGCAGCAGGCGAGGCAGCATCTCTGGGAAGAGGTACAGTCGACGTTTCGGGCCGAGACCCTTCGTCAGGACTAACTGAAGGAAGAGCTAGTAGGAGATTTGAAAGATCTCAAATCTCTTAATAGCTCTTCCTTCAGTTAGTCCTGATGAAGGGTCTCGGCCCGAAACGTCGACTGTACCTCTTCCCAGAGATGCTGCCTCGCCTGCTGCGTTCACCAGCAACTTTGATGTGTGTTGCTTGAATTTCCAGCATCTGCAGAATTCCTCGTGTTTCCGGGATGTGACTGCTACTTTTGTCCCTTATTTGGGAGTGAGAAAGTTGGCAACCCTAACTGTAAAAGACATGTTGAGCTGAGTTTAACCCTACTTGAATACCACCCCCCAACCCAGTTGGCTGGTCAGCAAGAATATTGTCAATATTAAACCGGTCCGCGGTGCAAAAGAGGTTGGAGACCCCTGTTCTAGGTGAAGGTGAAAATTAAGAATCGTGAAGCGGCAGAAGGAAATGAGAGCGTTTTATTTTGTAGGCCGGAGTTTGTCCCGTGACGGGTGCTACTTCAGAGACTGACAACACTCCAAGCAGGTGGGAGGCAAAATTATCCTCGTGACAGCATCGTCAAGGTGAAGTTCCGTTTCTTCTGTTGACCCTTGCAGGTGGCTGACACAAAACTGAGCCGCTGTGGTTACCATGGGGAAACAGCTGCTCCCCCTCACCCGCCGGCCCCGAGTCGTCTCAAGGCCCCTGCCTCTACTGATTTAACTGAACCCACTCGCTTCGACGCTGAATATTGCCTGCAGAGCACGGCCTGGGGAGGAGCTGAAGGCAGATTCAATAGAGGTGTTTAGACAAGCACATTAATAAGTTTCTATGTGACTCCTTTGTCCACACGTCCCTCCCCGCTGATCTCCATCCTGGCGCCAACGCACAGGGTCAGAAAAGGCTGCAGAGGGCTGTCGACTCAGCCAGCTCCATCACAGGCACAACCCTCCCCACCCCCGAGGTCATCTTCACCTCTTGTGTCCGGTGCTTCTGATGCAGCCTCCCCTACGCTGGCGAGACCTGTCATAAATTGGGGGACCACTTCGTAGACCATCTCTGCTCCATTTGCCAAATTGGAGTTTACCAGTGGCTCAACATTTTAATTCCCATCCTCATTACAGTGCGTCAGTCCGTCTTGTGCCAAGATGAGGCCACCCTCAGGATGGAGTAACAACACCTCATATTACGTTTGTGTAGCCTCCAACCTGATGGCATGAATATCGATTTCTCCGTCTGGTGAAAAAGATTCCCTCCCCGGCCCCTCTTCTTCTATTCCCTTCTTACCTCTTCTCACCTGCCTATCACCTCCTCCTGGTGCCCCTCTTCCTTCCCTTTCCCCCCATGGTCCACTCTCCTATCAGATTCCTTCTTCACCAGCCCTTGACCTTTCCCACCCACATGGCTTCACCTATCACCTTCCAGTTCTCCTCACCTTTTTATTCTGGCATCTCCTCCCGTCCTTTCCAGTCCTGAAGAAGGACCTTGGCCCAAAATGACGACTGTTTCTTCATTTCCACAGATGCTGCCTGGCCCGCTGGGATCTTCCAGCATTTTGCATGTGTTGCTTTGGATTTCCAGCATCTGCAGGTTTTGTCATGTTTATGGTCTTCAAGAGGTGATGGCTCAAGAAGGTGACATCCATCACGAGCGACCCTCACCAACGAGGACTTGCCCACATCTCATTGCTACCATTCGGGAGGAGGTACAGGAGCCTGAATACATAAGACCATGAGATATAGGAGCAGAAGTAGGCCTTTTGGCCCATCAAGTTTGTTCCGCCATTCAGTCATGGGCTGATCCAATTCTTCCAGTCATCACCACTCCCCTGCTTTCACCCCATACCCTTTGATGCCCTGGCTAATCAAGAACCTATCTATCTCTGCCTTAAATACACCCAATGACTTGGCCTCCACAGCTGCTCGCGACAACAAATTCCACAGATTTACCACCCCCTGACTAAAGTAATTTCTCCGCATCTCAATTCTAAAAGGATGTCCTTCAATCCTGAAGTCGTGCCCTCTTGTCCTAGAATCCCCTACCGTGGGAAATAACTTTGCCATATCTAATCTGTTCAGGCCTTTTAACATTCAGAATGTTTCTATGAGATTCCCCCCTCATTCTCCTGAACTCCAGGGAATACAGCCCAAGAGCTGCCAGATGTTCCTCATACGGTAACCCTTTCATTCCTGGATTCATTCTCGTCAATCTTCTCTGAACCCTCTCCAATATCAGTATATCCTTTCTAAAATAAGGAGCCCAAAACTGCACACAATACTCCAAGAGTGGTCTCACGAGTGCCCTATAGAGCCTCAACATCACAATCCTGCTCTTATATTCTATACCTCAGGAAATAAATGCCCATATTGCATTCGCCTTCTTCACCACCGACTCAACCTAGAGGTTAACCTTTAGGGTATCTTGCACGAGGTCCCTTTGCATCTTTGCATTTTGAATTCACTCTCCATCTAAATAATAATCTGCCCGTTTATTTCTTCCACCAAAGTGCATGATCATTCACTTTCCAACATTGCATTTCATTTGCCACTTCTTTGCCCATTCCCCTAAACTATCTAAGTCTTTCTGCAGGCTCTCTGATTCCTCAACACTACCCGCTCCTCCACCTATCTTTGTATCATCAGCAAATTTAGCCACAAATCCATTAATACCGTAGTCCAAATCATTGACATACATCATAAAAAAACAGCAGTCCCAACACCAACCCCTGTGGAACTCCACTGGTAACCGGCAGCCAGCCAGAATAGGATCCCTTTATTCCCACTCTCTGTTTTCTGCCGATCAGCCAGTGCTCCACCCATGCTAGTAACTCCCCTGTAATTCTATGGGCTCTTATTTTGCTAAACAGCCTCATGTATGGCACCTTTTCAAAGGCCTTCTGAAAATCCAAGTTCAGCACATCTACTACATCTCCTTTGTCTACCCTGCTTGTAATTTCCTCAAAAAATTGCAGTAGGTTTGTCAGGCAGGATTTTCCTTTTAGGAAACCATGCTGGCTTTGGCCTATCTTGTCATGTGCCTCCCTAACAATTGATTCCAAACAACTTCCCAAGCACTGATGTCAGACTAACAGGTCTATAGTTTCCTTTCTGCTGCCTTACACCCTTCTTAAATAGTGGAGTAACATTTGCAATTTTCCAGTCGTCCGGTACAATGCCAGAATCTATCAATTCTTGAAAGGTCATCATTAATGCCTCCGCAATCTCTCCGGCCACATCCTTCAGAACCTGAGGGTGCATTCCATCAGGTCCAGGAGATATATCCACCCTCAGACCATTAAGCTTCCTAAGCACCTTCTCAGTTGTAATTTTCACTGCACAAACTTCACTTCCCTGACACTCCTGAATGTCCGGCATACTGTAGACATCTTCCACTGTGAAGACTGATGCAAAATACGCATTCAGTTCCTCTGCCATCTCTGCATCTCTCATTACAATATGTCCAGCGTCATTTTGCATTGGTCCTATATCTACCCTTGACTCTCTTTTACCCTTTATATACTTAATAAAGCTTTTAGTATCTTCTTTGATATTAGTCGCCAGCTTCCTTTCATAGTTCATCTTTTCTTTCCGATTGACCTTCTTAGTTTCCTTCTGGAAGTTTTTAAAAACTCCCCAATCCTCTATCTTCCCACTTGCTCTGGCTTCCTCGTCAGCCACGGTATTGTTCTTCTTCCCTTTGAAAATTTCTTCTTATTTGGAATATATCTGTCTTGTACTTCCCTCATTTTACGCAGAAACTCCAGCCATTGCTGCCCTGCCGTCCTTCTTGCAAATGCCCCTTTCCAGTCGACTTTGGCCAGTTCTCCTCTCATGCCATTGTAATTTCCTTTATTCCACTGAAATACCAACACATTGAATTTTATTTTTTCCCTCTCAAATTTCAATGTGAACTCGATCATATTGTGATCACTGTACCCTAAGGGTTTATTAACCTTAAGCTCTCTTATCATCTCCAGATCTTTGCACAACACCCAATCCAGCACAGCCGATCCCCTAGTGGGCTCAACAACAAGCTATTCTAAAAAGCTATCCCTTAGACATTCTACAAATTCTCTCTCT
This sequence comes from Mobula birostris, assembly GCF_030028105.1. Taxonomy (NCBI): domain Eukaryota; kingdom Metazoa; phylum Chordata; class Chondrichthyes; order Myliobatiformes; family Myliobatidae; genus Mobula; species Mobula birostris. The sequence continues at coordinate 92,619,343 of NC_092383.1, read as the reverse complement.
TGAGGTCCAGTACTGAGCTGGTTTTCCCAATGCACTTTCATGTTAAAATCCCCAACGATTATCATGACATTGCCTTTCTGACACACCTTTTCTGTCTCCTGCTGTAATTTGTAATCCGCATCCTGGCTGCTGTTTGGATACTGTATACAACTGCCATTAGGGTCCTTTTATCCTTGTCATTTCTTAACTCAACCCATAGAGACTCTACACCTTCCAATCCTATGTCATCTCTTTCCAATGATTTAACATTATTTCTTATACACAGAGCCACACCACCCCCTTTACCTACTAACCTGTCTTTCTGATACACTGTACATCCTTGGACGTTCAGCCCCCGATGGCAGCCATCCTTTAGCCAAGTTTCAGAGATGGCCACAACGTCATATTTGCCAATCCGTAGCTGAATTTCAAGATCATCCATTTTACTCCTTATACACACACTGAACATTTCAGGAACAGCTTCTTCCCCTCCGCCATCATATTTCTGAGTGGACCATGAACCCAAGAACACTACCTCATTATTCAGCTCTCTTTTTCCAGGATTTATTTATTTATTTTTATATATTCTTGGTGTAATTTAAAGCAACACATGTATTGCACTGTACTGCAATTGTCCGTGTGTTTACTTCAGTCTGGGCTGATCTCCAACAACAGCAGTTCTTTCCTTCCTTTTCACCTTCCATCAAATAAAGGATTTTTCTACCTAAATCTAGTCAAGGATGAAAAGGAGCAGGGACAGTTACACCCATCACCTACCCGTCCCCCATGGTTAACTAAAGGCTGGAAACAGAGGTCTCCTGGAGGCCGAGACATTACAGTATATTCTACTCAGGTGGATGTTTTTCACTTATTTTATTGAGATACAATGCAGAACAGGCCCTTTGAACCATGCCGCCCAACAATACCCCGACTTAATCAGGGGACAACTTACAACGACTAATTAACCCACCAGTTGGTACGTTTTTGGACTGTGGGAGGAAACCAAAGCACCCGGGGGAAACCCACGCAGCCACGTACAAACTCCTCACAGCCAGTGGAGCGCAGGGTCTTTTGAAGATATCTTGAAAAGAGCAGAGAAATTCTGTCTGTTATTCAGAGCTTCAAATGGGCTTCTTCCCACTTCCTTTCCAGTTCTGACGAAGGGTTTCGGCCCGAAACGTTGGACTGTTTATTCCTCTCAGTGGATGCTGCCTGACCTGCTGAGTTCCTCCAGAATTTTGTGTGTGTTGCTCTGGATTTCCACCACTATCTGCAGAATCTCTTGTGATTATGTATCTCAGAGTGTACCCTGTGTGTCACGGTTGTCAGACGACAGAACCCAGGTGCAGAGGAACAACAGACTCTCATGTTGAGATAAAACCAAGAATTTATTCATAGGAATTCCAAATGAACATTGGTAGCGTGAAAAAACGATCAACAAAACATTTTAGCTTAATTGAACTATTGCAAAGCACCAGCACCATTATGCAATTAAATGCATTATATTTAATATACGTTAATTTGTTGTTTCTCTGAATTCCTACATGATACAATTATCTGAAATTATATTTGTGTTCAGCTTCAAAATGATAAACAAAAAAAAAACTTTGTGGAAGCAACACTTTTGGGAAAAATTTGTTATCCAGTGTTACCAGAACATAGAACAGTACAGCGCAGGAATACGCCCCTTGTGTTGAGCTAATATAAGCTATTGACACCTAATGCCTGACCTATTGAGTTACTCCAGCATTGCGCGTGTTGTACTGAATCCCTTCTGCCTGCAAAAGGTCCATATCCCTCATTCCCTGCACCTCCATGGGCTTATCCAAGAACTTCTTAAAGTCCTCCATCATATCAGCCTCTACCACCGTGCCTAGTAGCTCATTCCAGGCACCCACCACTAATGTGTAAAATCTTGCCCGCATGTTTCCTCTGAACTTTCCCCCTCTTATCTTACAGGTTTACCCGGTATTTCAACCCCGGATAAAAGATACCAGCTGTCTACTCTATCTACGCCTCTACTCTATTTATGCCTCTCACTGATAAGCTTCTATCAGTATCCATTGATGCAGGTGTCACGGTGAGCGCTGGCAACGACTGAACCCAGGTGCGGAGGAATGACAGACTTCCATGTAGAGACAGAAGCAAGAGTTTATTCATGGCAATTCCAGCAAAACATGTATGACTTGACCAAGTGACACTGCGAGACAAATCATTCTCAAAACACAAGGACCCCACGATCAGTGTTAATTGGGAGTCCACTTTAAATAACCACAGTGTACGGAAAACCCGCACCAGTCAAAATAAACTTCACAAGATTAAACAGAAGCACAAGGGCTTAAGAGACTCAAATTCAGACAGAAATTAACAAATACATGTGCACAGCCCCACAGGGCCCATGACCCTGTGTAAATGTGTTTTCTTGTGGATGAAGGAAGAATTTTATAAGACCATAAGACAAAGGAGCAGAAGTAGGCCATTCGGCCCATCGAGTCGGCCCAGCTTGGTTACTCAGCTCTATAGGACGTTCTCAGGTTCAGAACAGCTTCCATCCTGCTGTTGTAACACTATCGAATGGACCTCTTATATGATAAAGCCCAATGTCAGCAAGCCCGAGTCTACTGGAGGCTGAAGTAGATGGCCTGTCCTGGTTTATGTGGGTGGGTGCAAGGGAGAAATGGGGCTCGCTTTGCTGTTGTTTATTTATTTGTTCAGATACAGTGCAGAATAGGCCCTTCTGGGCCTTTGAGCCATGCTGCCCAATTTACAGGACAATCTACAATGACCAATTAACCAAGTACATCTTTGGAGCCGCTGGAGGGAACCCACGTGGTCACGGGGAGAACGTACAAACTCCTTATGGACAGTGGTGGGAATTGAACCAGTGTCGCTGGTACTGTAAAGCATTGTGCTATCCGCTACACCCTTTTCCTTTTTGCCTGTTGTGTTCTGTGTTGTTCTGCTGAATGTTGTTGGCACCAGAAATGTGTGGCAACACTTGACAGGCTGCTCCCTGAACATCCTCGGGTTTGTTGGTTGTTAACACAAATGACACATTTCACAGTATGTTTTAGTGGACACCTGATAAATAAACTTGAACCCTGAATCTTGAAATCCTGAAATAAAGATGCACTGTCTTCCTCACAATCTACCTCATCATGATCCTTTACCTTATTGCCTGCCTGCACTGCACTTTCTCTGTAACTGTAACACTTTATTCTGCATTCTGTTATTTCTTTACCCTTGTACAAACTCAAAGAAGTTGTTATAGCTGGGGGTGGTAGTGGGGATAAGCTCCCTAGTACCTATTAAATTGTCATAAAGGCAAATACAAGACACAGACACTTAAGTACTAGGAACAGGACAAGATTTATCAAAAAAGCAAGGGGAGTCAGGAAGAAACAACGCTGGACATGGACACAGGCTCTGGACAAGACAAGGACAACAGGCCTGGGCTAGGACTAAGACTAGGAAAGCGGGACCAGGACAAGGAACTTGGATCTAGGAGCCTGGGCAAGGACTCTGAGCCAGAGACTGGACAGGGACCCGGAACCTGGGTCTTGACTCAGGCTCGGACCCCGGATCTAGGCGAGGACAAGACGTGGCTACAGGACTGGATGTGGAACTCCTGCACAGGATGAGGCACATGGATAGGATGAGAATACAAAGCCTTGACTTGGACAGAACGAGGTTCTTGGACTAGGCTCAGACAAGACGAGGTTCTAGGACTTGGCTTGGACTAGATGAGGGACTCCTGGACTGGACGAGAGACTCCTGGACTGGACGAGGGAACTCCAGCACATGATGAGGGAACTCCAGGGCCGGGCTGGGCGAGGTACTCCACTCCAGTACAGGACGAGGAACTCCAGCATAGGACTTGGCTCTTGGACTAGGCTAGGCTCGGCTCTTGGACTCGGCTCGGTTAGGCCCTTGGATACAGAGCCGGGACTCCTTCTTGGAGTGCAGGGCCGGGACCCTTTCTAGGACACAGGACCGGGATGACTGCCGAGGAAACCGTCAGGAATTCAGATGGAGAAGGGGAAGGGAACAGTGCAGCTGGAAATCCTTGGTTTGCAGAGGTACTTATGTGCCACCCCAAAATGAGAATCAGGTGCCTCAATTAAGGCACCCAATGGAACAAGGGAAAACTGGAAAACCCGGAATAAGGATTCATGAACTGGACTGTGAACCAGAATACAGATTTCACGGACCGGACCATGACATAAATGCTCCCAATGACCTGCATCTCAAATAGCCTCTGACAACCAAGTCCAGCTCATGGCCATCACATGGGCTTAGCTACTAAGTCCGGTGGAATTGTTTCTACTGACAGGAGAAGGGGCAAAGGTGGGTTACTGGTGCCTTAAAACCCGTTGCTTTGTGCAGATGGGGCTCGTCAGCCGTGGTTGGCAGCTCATCAAGGAGAAGGAAAACTGATCTCAAACCTCCACTGCCTTGTGGCTATACCCACTCACGGGGAAATGCTTCGGGAGGAAACCCCGAGGAAAAATCCAGAGCTGGCGTTTCTAGGGTAGTCCTTCATTGAGTTCAACTCAGACAGACAACTCCTGTGATGCTGCTGGTACCAAGCTGTATTGGATCCTGCCATTCCTTTGGGCACGTGGTGAGATCAGATGCCTGGTGAGTGGGAGCCTGCTACATGGACAGTGGGTTGCTCTCCAGATTGCTAGTCCTATTTGCTCATGAGTGGCCCAAATCCCTCCAAAGCAGGGGTTCCCAAACCTTTTTATGCCATAGACCCTTAACATTAACCAAGGGGTCCGTGTATCCCAGATTGGGAATCCCTGCTCTAAAACTTTCCTCTCCATGTACCTGTGCAAATGACTTTTAAATGCTGTTTTTGTACCTGTCTCAACCACTTCCTCCGGCTGCTTGTTCCATCTGCACACTACTGTCTGTGTGAAGAAGTTGATACCCCGTTTTTAAATCTATCCCCTCTCATCTTAAACCTTGCCCTTTATTTTTAGGTTACATTTTTTGGGGAAGAAGACTGTGTGTATTCACCCTAGTGATCTTATACAGTAATTATGTGGGCGTCACGGTAGCGTAGCAGTTAGCGCAGCGTTATCACAGTTCGAGGCGTTCTGAAGTTCCAGAATTCAATTCCATTACTTTCTGTAAGAAGCTTGTATGTTTTCCCCCATGAACTGCGTGGGTTTCCTCCGGGTGCTCCCGTTTCCTCCCACAGTCCAAAGACGTACCGGTTGTTAGGGTTAATTAGTCACTGTGAATTGCCCTGTGATTCGGAGGGTTGCTGGGTAGTGCGGCTCGTTGGGATGGAAGGGTGTGTTCTGAGCTATATCTCCAAATAAAATTAAAAAATAACGTAGAATTTATTCATAAAATTAATTATAGGGGAAACATAAAGGACTGAGTCTTCTTTTACGTAAGTTGTACCATCAAGTGGTTCACAGACTTACAATATACCAACAACATGTCTGTGAAGTTTTTGAGAGGCTGTTAGAGAGGCCTCAGCCTTTCAAAACTGAACATAGTTTGTAATAAAGAATATGTACAGAAAGATATACCGGCTGTTCCCCGGGACACTGATGGAGACGGACGTCGGGTAGCACTGGCAGACCATCAGCTCAGTGAACGATGTGCTTTCACTCGTTAAAGGTGTAATGCTGAGGCTTTATAAGGCACTGGTCAGACCACATTTGGCGTATCGTGAACAGTTTCCAGCCCCTTACCTAAGGAAGGATGTGTTGGGGCATTTGAGAGGGTTCAGAGGAGGATGATCCCCGGAATGAAAGGGTTAACGTATGAGTGCCGTTTGATTGCTCTGGGCCGGTACTCACCGGAGTTTAGAAGAACAGCAGAGCAGACGCGATAGGCCAAATGGCCTAATTCTGATTCTTTGTCTTAACGGGGTTATGCCCTGCCTGAAACTCGGAATGCCGCCTGCCAGCTGACCCATTCCAGTGCAGCTAGCGCACCTTCAAAAGGCAGTCCGGGGCACGCTCTCTCCTCGCTGCTACCATCAAGGTGGAGGTACAGGAGCTCGAAGACACACACTCAACGATTCAGGAACAGCTTCTTTCCCTCCGCCATCAGATTTCTGAACGGACATGGAACCAACCCACGAACGGTACCTCAAGAGTAACACTGTTCCGTTTGTCTGTATCATGGTGAATGACAATTAAACTTGAACGTGATATTTTCTGCCTTTTTATTCTACCTATTTAATTTAGTTTTAAAAATATAATTCCGCCTGCCTGTAATTTATAGATTTTTATTATTATGTGTAGCAATTTACCGCTGCCGCAAAACAACACATTTCACATCAGCCAGTGGTCCTAAACTTGAATCTTGGTCTGATACCCTCCCACCTCCCTCCACCACCCCCCTCCCATACAGCACCCGGGGCACTTCAATTGGTCATGACTCGGGTCGAGCCCCTTGAAGCTGGGTGCGTAGTAACCAACCCCCCGCGCTCGGAGAGGCCGGGCGGCCGGGGAGCCACAGCCCGGGGTGCTGCTTTGCATACAGGTGCCGCGGCGACAATAACTGCGCCAGCAGCCCGCCTGCCTGCCAGCTCCCTCCCTCAATGACTTTGCTGACTGCAGTGGAAAAAGTATATAAAAAACACTATCAGCTTAAAGTGGTAAATGATCAGCCAAATGAGACCGCTTCAAAGTGGTGCACTTGTGCACTCAGTGTGTCGGATAGGGTAGCGCCCAACAATGGAACCTTTCACCGCTTCGGTCAGACACATATTCCACTTGGCTTCATAAATATATGAAATCTTACACAGTTTCTTTCACTCCAGTGCCCTTCCCCCCCAACACCTGTAGGCTATAGGCAGGAGTTTTCACTGCGCCGAGTTCAGAAGTGCAGCCTGAAGCCGCAGTCCTCTTAGGTTTTGTAATGGAACAGTGATACTTAGAGTATTTTTTTCCAAAGGACCCTGGCAAGGTTTCCCCTGTAAGCTTCAGCTGAGAAAACATTAACCAGCCCACGGAGCTGACTGTGTTTTCTTTTGTACACTAACAGCTCGGCTACACTTTAAGCGAAGAAACATACTGGAAACTGCGCTGGAATCCCGTCCTGGTCGTCCGCCGTGGACTGGGGATGCTTGTTTCAGCGCAGAGGCCGAAAGCTCAGATACCCAAAGTTAAAGTTCAAAGTAACGTTATCATCAAAGAATGGTCATGTCACCATACACTGCCTCGAGGTTCCTTCCCTTGTGGGCATTTACAGGAAAATAAAGCAATACTGTTGAAAATATGAGAAACTGTACATAACAAAGACCAACTAAAAACCATTGGACAAATTGCGCAAATTAAAATTTTAAAAATTCCGCTGAGACTGGGCGAGATTACAACTGGGGTCATGGGTTAAGGGCGAAAGGTGAAAGGTTTAAGGGGATCGAGGGGGAAACGTCTTTCCTCAGGCTGGTGAGAGTGTGGAGCGAGCTGCCAGCGCAAGTGGTGGATATGATTTTGACGTCAAAGTTTAAGAGAAGTTTGGATAGGTACACTGATGGGAGAGGTGTGGAGGGCTAGAGTCCAGGTGCAGGTCGATGTGATTAGGCAGTTTAAATGGTTTGGCACGAACTGGACGGGCCGAAGAGCCTGCTTCGGTGCTGAAGTTTCTACGTCTCTATGACTCTAAATCAATAAATATTACTGAGAATATGAACTGCAGTGGCCTTGAAGGTGGGCCACTTGGTTCCGGAGGCATTCTGGTCTGGAGATCAAGAGGTGCAGGTATGATCTCTGGAAAACCATCTCTCGGGGTAGGTGGGGATTCTGGACTCGACTGGAATCAAAGACTCATGCAAGACTTCCAGGAGGTTAATTTACAAGTTGAGTTTGTGGTAATGTCATGGTCCGGTCCGTGAAGTCCGCATTCCGCTTTGGGCTTGCGATATAAGTAGCCTTGGGATTGAGTGTGGGCTGCTGGTTTGTCTTGTCAGTCTCCCTTGGAGCAACTTGCTGATGGAAGGCTAGTGAAACCATTTGTGATCTCTAAGCCTGGTTGGAGGACCACTGCTTCATGGAGCCTTGTTGCCACTCGTTGGAGTGGTCTTTGCGGTATGGATTCGGCTGCCAGCTTTCGGTTTCCCGGGCCAGCTGAGTGGCTGCCAGCCACTCCAAGCTAGGTAGGGATCCGGCTGTTTCCGTAGCCAGCTGAGGTTGCTGACCGAACTGAGACTTGGAGCTACCTGGGAGCAGAGATGGAACTGTCTGTCGTTCTTTGGTGTTTGTCTCTTCTTGTCCTCGCCTCTGTGGGGTAAGCCAGGCCGTTTTGCTGTTACCCTGCGGGGGGATCTGTCTTATCTTGTCCTCACCTCCGTGGGGCAAGTCAGGCCATTTTGCTGTTACCTGATGGAGAGACCTGTCCCACCTTGGTGTGGAGATGAAGTTGAGTCCCGGCTTGTCTTCGGATAAGTCCCGGCTCTATGTCTATGTTCTGTCCTGTCTCATGTTAGTGTTGTGTTAAAGATGAGTCCCGGCTTGTCAAAGGATAAGTCCCGGCTCTATGTTGATGTGTGGTTCCCAGTCTGTCTATTAGCTCCAAGAACCCTAGCCTTGACAATCCTGCAGCCAAGCTCCAAGAACCTAAGCCTCGAGGATCCCAAGCCAAGCTCCAAGAACCCAAGCCTCGAGGATCCCTAGCCAAGCTCAAGACCCCAGCCTGCAGCCAAGCTCAAGACCCAAGACCCCAAGCCTCGAGAATCCCAAGCCAAGCTCAAGACCCAAGACCCCAAGCCAAGCTCAAGACCCAAGACCCCAGCCTCAAGCCATGTCATGTCCTTGCCTGGTTCAGGGGTCCAAGCCTGAGGCTAGACCCAGGTTCTGGGAATTTGTCCACTCTCGGGCTCAGAGTCTGAGCCTTGTCTCCAAGCTCAGGTCTCTAGACCCCAGCCATGTCCTGTCCTGAAGCCATGTCATGTCCTTGCCTGGTTCCGGGGGCCGAGCCCAAGGCAAGACCCAGGTTCTGGGTCCTTGTCCAGTCTCGGGCTCGGAGTCCAAGCCTTGTCTCCTAGTCCATGGTTCCTAGTCCTGGTCCTGCTTTCCCTAGCCCAACTCTGCATTCTTGTCCCTGCTCCTTGCCTGAATCCTGTCACGTTCCTACTCTAGTCAAGTCCTGTTTCTTGTACTTCAGTGTCTGTGTCTCACATTTGGGTCCGTTCCCAGCACCCCCCATGTGACAGGTAAAGAAGACAAATGCAATGTTGGCATTTATTTCAAGGGGATAAAATATAAAAACAAGGAGATAATGCTGAGCCTTAATAAGAAACTAGTCAGGCCACACTTGGACTATTGTCAACAGCTTTGGGCCCCGTACCTCAGAAAGGATGTGTTGTCATTGGACAGTCTGGAGGAGGTTCACGAGGATGATTCCAGGAATGAAGGGGTTAACATATGAAGACTGTTTGGCAGCTTTGAGCCTGTACTCATTGGAATTTAGAAGAATGTGTGGGGATCTCACTGAAACCTACTGAATATTGTAAAGATTAGATAGGTTGGGTGTGGAGAGGATCCAGAACCAGAGGCACAGCCTCAAAATCGAGAGGCAACCTTTTAGAACAGAGGTAAGGAGGATTTTTTTTTAGCCAGAGAATAATGAATCTGTGGACTGCTCTGCCGCAGACTGTGGTGGAAGCCAAGTCCATGGGTATATTTACGGCAGAAGTTGATCATTTCCTGATCGGTCAGGGCATCAAAGGATATGACGAGAAGGCGGGTGTACGGGGTTGAGGTGGATCGGGATCAGCCGTGATGGAATGGCAGAGCAGACTCGGTGGGCTGAATGGCCTAATTCTGCTCCTACGTCTTATAGTCTTATGGTCTTAAAGAGAGGTGCTCGACAACTGTGGCAGGGAGTGAATGCTATAACCTCCTATAAAATTAAATCTTGTGACATAGGGGACAGCAGGACTTTGCTTCCAGATAAGCTCAATGCCTTCAGTGCTCACTCCCGATGATCCTTTGGTTTCAGTATCTGAGGTTGACATGCGGGCTGCCTTCAAGAGAGTGAATCCAAGGAAAGCATCCAGTCCGGACAGAGTTCCTGACCTAGCTCTGAAGACATGTGCCAACCAACTGGCTGGCGTTTTCACCGACATCTTCAACCTCTTGCTCCAGCAGTGTGTGGTACCCACCTGCTTCAAGCAGGCTTCAATCATACCAGTGCCCAAGGAGAGTGTGGTAACCTGCCTCAATGACTATTGCCCAGTGGCACTTACATCCACAGTGATGAAGTGTTTTGCGAGGCTGGTGTTGAAGCACATCAGCTCCTGTCTGAGTGGCGACTTGGATCCTCTCCAATTCACCTACTGAAGCAACTGGTCTACAGCAGATGCTATCTCACCGGCTCTTCATTCAACACTGGAACATCTGGGCAGCAACGACGCATCCATCAGGATGCTCTTTATTGATTACAGCTTGACATTTAACACCATTATCTCCTCAAAACTAATCAGTTTTCTCTAAGACCTGGGCCTCAATACCCCCTTGTGCAGTTGGATCCTGGATTTCCCCAGTCAGCTTAGATTGGCAAAAACATCTCCTCCACAATCTCCATCAACACAGGAGCATTACAGAGATGTGTACATAGACCCCTGCTCTACTTGCTTTACTCCCTTGACTGGGTGTAGGATCAGTGGGGAGGGATGAATGGACAAAGGAGTTGCATAGGGAGCGATCCCCATGGGAAGCAGAAAGTGTCGGGGGGGGGGGAAGTAAAGATGACTCACCAGCCTCCACATCTAGTACATAATTCTCTGTAACTTCCACCATCTCCAACGGGTTCCCTTCAGCAAGCACATCTTCCTCACCCCCCATCACCTCCCTCTGTACTCTTTCCCCTTCCCTTTCTTCATGGCCTTCTGTCCTCTCCTATCAGATTCCCCCTTCTTGAACTCTTTATCTTTTTCACCAATCGCTTTCCCAGCACTTTACTTCACCCCTTCCTCCCCCACCATTTCACCTATCACCTACTACCTTGTATTTCTTCCTCCCCTCCCCCCACCTTTTTACTCTGACCTCATCTTCTTTCCCTGATCCTGATGAACAGTCTCAGCCTGAAATGTCTTCCATAGATGCTGCCCGGCCTGCTGAGTTTTGTGTGTGTTGCTGAGTACCTATCTAAGTGTCTTTTAAATGTTGTTATTGTACCTAGCTCAACCACTTCCTTTGCAACTTGATTCATGTACACATCACCCTCTCTGTGAAGACGCTACCTTTCATAGTAATCTCGGGATTACTGCCTGTGCCACGCGACAGTGAGAGTAGGAATGCGATGAGATGGAGGATAAATGCGTGGCTGAGGGATTGGAGCAGGGGGCAGGGATTCAAGTTTTTGGATCATTGGGACCTCTTTTCGCGCAGGCGTGACCTGTACAAAAAGGACGGGTTGCACCTGAATCCTAGGGGGACCAATATCCTGGCAGGAAGATTAGCGGGGGCTACTGAGGTGACTTTAAACTAGAATGGTTGGGGGGTGGGAATCAAATTAAAGAGGCTAGGCGTGAGGAGGTTAGTTCACTACAGGGGGATGAGAACCAGTGCAGAGAGGCAGAGGGGTGTAAAGTGAGGGTAGAAACAAAAAGTACTATGGAGAAAAGTAAAAGTGGCAGGCCAACAAATCCAGGGCAAGCATTAAAGAGGACAACTTTTCAACATAATTGTATAAGGGCTAAGAGAGTTGTAAAAGAGCGCCTGAAGGCTTTGTGTGTCAATGCAAGGAGCATTCGTAATAAGGTGGATGAATTGAAAGTGCAGATTGTTATTAATGATTATGATATAGTTGGGATCACAGAGACATGGCTCCAGGGTGACCAGGGATGGGAGCTCAACGTTCAGGGATATTCAATATTCAGGAGGGATAGACATGAAGGAAGGGGAGGTGGGGTGGCGTTGCTAGTCAAAGAAGAGATTAACACAACAGAAAGGAAGGACATAAACCGGGAAGATGTGGAATCGATATGGGTAGAGCTGCGTAACACTAAGGGGCAGAAGACACTGGTGGGAGTTGTGTACAGGCCACCTAACAGTAGTAGTGAGGTCGGAGATGGTATTAAACAGGAAATTAGAAATGTGTGCAATAAAGGAACAGCAGTTATAATGGGTGACTTCAATCTACATGTAGATTGGGTGAACCAAATTGGTAAAGGTGCTGAGGAAGAGGATTTCTTGGAATGTATGCGGGATGGTTTTTTGAACTAACATGTCGAGGAACCGACTAGACAGCAGGCTATTCTGGACTGGGTTTTGAGCAATGAGGAAGGGTTAATTAGCAATCTTGTCGTGAGAGGCCCCTTGGGTAAGAGTGACCATAATATGGTGGAATTCTTCATTAAGATGGAGATTGACATAGTTAATTCAGAAACAAAGGTTCTGAACTTAAAGAGGGGTAACTTTGAAGGTGTGAGACGTGAATTAGCTAAGATAGACTGGCAAATGACACTTAAAGGATTGACGGTGGATATGCAATGGCAAGCATTTAAAGGTTGCATGGATGAACTGCAACAAATGTTCATCCCAGTTTGGCAAAAGAATAAATCAAGGAAGGTAGTGCACCCGTGGCTGACGAGAGAAATTAGGGATAGTATCAATTCCAAAGAAGAAGCATACAAATTAGCCAGAGAAAGTGGCTCACCTGAGGACTGGGAGAAATTCAGAGTTCAGCAGAGGAGGACAAAGGGCTTAATTAGGAAGGGGAAAAAAGATTATGAGAGAAAACTGGCAGGCAACATAAAAACGGACTGTAAAAGCTTTTATAGATATGTAAATAGGAAAAGACTGGTAAAAGCAAATGTAGGTCCCCTGCAGACAGAAACAGGTGAATTGATTATGGGGAGCAAGGACATGGCAGACCAATTGAATAATTACTTTGGTTCTGTCTTCACTAAGGAGGACATAAATAATCTTCCAGAAATAGTAGGGGACAGAGGGTCCAGTGAGATGGAGGAACCGAGCGAAATACATGTTAGTAGGGAAATGGTGTTAGGTAAATTGAAGGGATTGAAGGCAGATAAATCCCCAGGGCCAGATGGTCTGCATCCCAGGGTGCTTAAGGAAGTAGCCCAAGAAATAGTGGATGCATTAGTGATAATTTTTCAAAACTCGTTAGATTCTGGACTAGTTCCTGAGGATTGGAGGGTGGCTAATGTAACTCCACTTTTTAAAAAAGGAGGGAGAGAGAAACCAGGGAATTATAGACCGGTTAGCCTAACGTCGGTGGTGGGGAAACTGCTGGAGTCAGTTATCAAGGATGTGATAACAGCACATTTGGGAAGCGGTGAAATGATCGGACAAAGTCAGCATGGATTTGTGAAAGGAAAATCATGTCTGACGAATCTCATAGAATTTTTTGAGGATGTAACTAGTAGAGTGGATAGGGGAGAACCAGTGGATGTGGTATATTTGGATGTTCAGAAGGCTTTTGACAAGGTCCCACACAGGAGATTAGTGTGCAAACTTAAAGCACACGGTATTGGGGGTAAGGTATTGGTGTGGGTGGAGAGTTGGTTAGCAGACAGGAAGCAAAGAGTGGGAATAAACGGGACCTTTTCAGAATGGCAGGCCGTGACTAGTGGGGTACCGCAAGGCTCAGTGCTGGGACCCCAGTTGTTTACAATATATATTAATGTCTTGGATGAGGGAATTAAATGCAGCATCTCCAAGTTTGCGGATGACACGAAGCTGGGTGGCAGTGTTAGCTGTGAGGAGATGCTAAGAGGATGCAGGGTGACTTGGATAGGTTGGGTGAGTGGGCAAATTCATGGCAGATGCAATTTAATGTGGATAAATGTGAAGTTATCCACTTTGGTGGCAAAAATAGGAAAACAGATTATTATCTGAATGGTGGCCGATTAGGAAAAGGGGAGGTGCAACGAGACCTGGGTGTCATTATACACCAGTCATTGAAAGTGGGCATGCAGGTACAGCAGGCGGTGAAAAAGGTGAATGGTATGCTGGCATTTATAGCGAGAGGATTCGAGTACAGGAGCAGGGAGGTACTACTGCAGTTGTACAAGGCCTTGGTGAGACCACACCTGGAGTATTGTGTGCAGTTTTGGTCCCCTAATCTGAGGAAAGACATCCTTGCCATAGAGGGAGTACAGAGAAGGTTCACCAGATTGATTCCTGGGATGGCAGGACTTTCATATAAAGAAAGACTGGATGAACTGGGCTTGTACTCGTTGGAATTTAGAAGATTGAGGGGGGATCTGATTGAAACGTATAAGATCCTAAAGGGATTGGACAGGCTAGATGCAGGAAGATTGTTCCCGATGTTGGGGAAGTCCAGAACGAGGGGTCACAGTTTGAGGATAGAGGGGAAGCCTTTTAGGACCGAGATTAGGAAAAACTTCTTCACACAGAGAGTGGTGAATCTGTGGAATTCTCTGCCACAGGAAACAGTTGAGGCCAGTTCATTGGCTATATTTAAGAGGGAGTTAGATATGGCCCTTGTGGCTACGGGGGCTAGGGTTCTGAGTTGGATGATCAGCCATGATCATAATGAATGGCGGTGCAGGCTTGAAGGGCTGAATGGCCTACTCCTGCACCTATTTTCTATGTTTCTATGTTTCTATATCCCTTTTAAATCTTTAAAATCTCATCTTAAACCTCTGCCCTCTAGTTTTATAATATTCAGCATGAAGATTACATGATTAAAGATTAATTTATTTGCCACATGTACACTGAAACCTCAAAACATACAGAGAAATGTGTAAACACAAGAGATTATGCAGACAACAGGAATTCTGCAGATGCTGGACATTCAAGCAACACACATCAAAGTTGCTGGTGAACGCAGCAGGCCAGGCAGCATCTCTAGGAAGAGGTACAGTCGACGTTTCAGGCCGAGACCCTTCATCAGGACGTCCTGACAAGGGTCTCAGCCTAAAACGTCGACTGTACCTCTTCCTAGAGATGCTGCCTGGCCTGCTGCGTTCACCAGATTATGCAGACACTGGAAATCCAGATTTACACACACAAAATGCTGGCGGAACTCAGCAGGTTAGGCAGCATCTATGGAGAGGAATAAAGTGGAAAAAATGGCGGCTTGCATTTACCCTACGTACACCCCTCATCATTGTTCTCTCTAAGCTGCGCGGGCGCACCGCCGTACAGTAACTGAAACGCTCCCGCGCACATAGCCTTTGTTGCCGCGCAGTTTTTATTGGATGCAGCTAGGAGATGTTTACCAAGCATGAAAGATTTTCTTTGTTGCACTGTATTTAATTATACCCTTCAATTAATAAATAAAATCGGAAGTACGTGATTTTTAAAATTTTCACTCTACATATTCATTGTATGCCTAATACAAAAAAATTTAAGGTGCGGCACCTTTTAGCTCGTGTTAAAATTTCCTGCTCAGAGCAACGTTTGGGTCTCGCGTTCTCGAGGCTGCACCTCCAGTGTTGGCGAAGACTGTGGCCACGATGGACAGGGCCGTGTCCACTACTCTCTACTGTGCTGGACATTGTTTCAATTCCCTGTCGGTTCCCCATCAACATGGCCTTACAGCTCTCTGCCTCTTTCTAGGCAACCTACCCAGTTCCCCTCCTCCATTTGATGGAACTGGTCCCCATATTCGACAACTTTCTCTTTGCACCACTCCCAATTTCACAGGGTGTAGCCACGGGTATCGCCCCCAGTTCCGCTTGCCCTTTCATTGGCTACGTGGAACCGTGTTCCATACTGGTTTGCCCTCATCCTACTGTGAACGGCGGTCAGTTCAGCAATGACTGCGGTGAGTGTTTTTTTTTCATTAACAAACTGCCCACGACTATATCCGAGAACAAGCTAATTGGAAATGAAGGCTCTTGGAGAGTCATGAAATCCCCTGAAGAAAAATCCCCTGCTTCGCAGAGCGAGATGAGAGTTTAAAAATACATCTCTGTGGGCCGCACAACGAAAGAAAGGGATTACATATATTTGCAGATCTCAATGCCCCTCGGCTTCTAACAGAGCCTGGGTGCTCTCTCACCGTGAAGGATACTGCGACGATAAGGTCTAACGTTCGAAGTAAACTTTTTTTCAAAGTACGTATGTGTCACCTGAGATTCATTTTCTTTCAGGCGTTCACAGCAGAACAGAATCAGTGAAAAATTATACACAAAGGCGGACAAAAGAACCGCTGTGCAAAACACAAAACGCACACATTTTTTAAAAAAAAGTAAATACTGAGAACATGAGTTATTGAAAGCGAGTCCATAGACTGTGGAATCGATTCAGTGTTGGGGTGGGTGAAGATATCCACGCCGGTTCGGAGGAGCCTGGTGATGCTTCAGGAGTTACTGTTCTCCCTGACCTGGTGCTAATGTTCGTGTAGAATCAGAATAAAATGGCAGGGAACAGCGTGGGGTGGTGGTGGGGGGAGGTTGGGGAGGCGATTCATGCAGCAGTCACCGAGGGAGAGTTGGATAAAGCCGGCAGATTATAGAGGTGTACCGCGGGCGCGCCTCTGACAGATGTCAGGCGCCGTGACCGGTGCTCGGGGACATCAGCTGCTTGAATCAAAGATTCACAGACAAAGATTTTTAAAATTCCCTTAAAAAACAAGCGAGGATCCTTGGACCACAGATATATAAACTGTAAAGATCGAGTCCTCATTTTCCTCTGCGGGGCAAACGCTTTTCTGCTATGGTGTTATTTGCAACGCACACAAAATGCCGGAGGAGCTCAGCAGGCCAGGAAAGGAATAAAGAATCGACATTTCGGGCCGAGTCCCTTCACCAGGATTTCCTATAGATGGTGCTGAGCGCCTCCGGCATTTAGTGTGTGTGTTTCTCGGGATTGCCAGCAATCTGGGGTTTATGATGTGTTGTTTGTTAGCGCCGTGTTTGATCAGTTAGTTAAAGCCGCCAGACTCCGAAGGCACGGGGAATTGGTCAGCTTGTCACCAGCTAACGTCAAGGGACCATTGATTCTATATTTGGTGAATTTTGCTAAGAGTACCGACGCTCCTCTAAAAATACAAAGGAGCGCGAAAAAGAAAAGAGCGCACGACGCAACAGATGGTCGATTAGGGAGGTTTGCGAGCGTGTTTTGTACACGACTCTTCGCTCTGTGTGCTGAGGCTTAAGCTTGGGTGGGAAAAGCTCTTCTGTTGTGCTGTTGTCAGCCGATGCATTGTGCGGGTATTCATTAAGGGGGCGAGCAGCTGGAGGCTGCAGAGGCCCCTCGTGTTGTGGGAACCGGAGGCTCCTTTCCTGCGGGGACGCAACAGTTGCTTCCGTCGCTGGGAGGATTTTTCGCACCAGGCTCTCTGTTACCAAATTCTTGACCTTCACGGGGATGAAGTGTGTTATTTTCCTTTTGTTCCACTCGGGGAGAGTTGATGCAAAAGGAAGAGCTTCTCTCCATTGGCTGGAGGGAAGGCCAATCAGAGTCTTGTTGGTGGGGTTTGGACCGGCGTTGGCTGCTTTGTTGTGCAGAGAAGCATTGCAGAGGTTCGCTCTGCCTTTCAGCTGCGGGTCAATGCTACCGCACCGGCAACGAAAGAGCACGACTGTAAGCGTCAAGACTGCTTAACCTGATTTCCAGAACACAAGTGTAAAGGAGAACTAAGTAATTATTACTCCGGATCCGATGCAGACATCCCCCCCAACACGATAAATATAAAGCAAAACACACAAAATGCTGGAGGAATAAAAATCAGATTTGATATAAGACCATAAGATATAGGAGCAGAAGTAGGCCGTTCGGCCCGTCGAGTCTGCTCCGCCATTCGATCATGGGCTGATCCAATTCTTCCAGTCATCCCCACTCCCCTGCCTTCACCCCAGATCCTTTGATGCCCTGGCTAATCAAGAACCTCTCTATCTCTGGTTTAAATGCACCTAATGACTTAGCATCCACAGCCGCTCATGGCAACAAATTCCACAGATTTACCACCCTCTACCTAAAGTAATTTCTCCACATCTCAGTTCTAAGAGGATGTCCTTCAGCCCTGAAGTCATGCCCTCTTGTCCTAGAATCCCCTAACCTGGGAAATAACTTTGCCATATCTAATCGTTCAGGCCTTTTAACACTTTATCTCCGGCGTATGTCGTGAAATTTGTTGTCTTTGCAGCAACACTACATTGCAATACATAATCACAGAAATAAATGAGAACTACACTAAATATATATATGAAATAGTTAAATAAGTGGTGCAAAAATGGAAACAAAAATGCAGTGAGGCAGTGTTCAATGGGTCCATTTAATATCAGAGAGTATACAACCTGAAAGTCTTACTCTTCACAGACATCCACAAAGAGTATGAGCAAGGGTTCAATGTCCTTTCAGGAATCGGATGACAGATGGGAAGAAGCTGTTCCTGAATCACTGAGTGTGTACCTTCAGGCTTCTGTACCTCCTTCCCGATGGTAGCAATGAGAACAGGGCATGACCTGGGTGGTGTGGTCCTTAATGATAGAAGCCGCCTTTTTGAGGCGCTGCTCCTCGAAGATGTCCTCGATACTATGGAGGCTCGTGCCCGTGATGGAGCTGACTAAGTTTACAGCTCTTTGCAGTATATTTTGATCCTGTGCAGGAACTCAGCAGTAAGGCAGCATCTATGAAAATGAATAAACAGTCGTGAAGAAGGGTCTTGGCTGTGTGTTCATTTCCATGGACGCTGCCTGACCTGCTGAACTCCTCCTGCATTTGTGTGTGTTGTTTTGGATCTCCAACATCTGCAGAACCCCTTGTGTTTACAATAACTCTAACTACATAAAATAGCTTCTATACATAGATTGATTGTATGTACATGAAGTGACTTTAGGCACAGGAGTGTCTGTACATGAGGCGACTGACAGGAAGTGATAAAGTAGAGGTGGTGGGGGGAGGGTGATCGTCTATAAATTGCCAGCAAAAAGGCATTGCACTGTTTATCTTTGTAAATAGCATTTTATTGTAAATAAACTTTGTTTTAATAACTCTAAGACACCATTTAACATCAGGGACTAGTTACATCTCACCACAAATCTGTGCATCAGATCCTTCTAGCCTCCCCTCTACAGTCAAATGGTTTAATTCTGCTCCTATGTCTTACGGACTCTGTCTGTACTTGCTGCCTCGGTAAAGCAGCCAGCAGAATCAAAGACCCCTTACACCCCAGACATTCTTTCCCCCACCTCAAATATTTTTTTAACAAAGGTTTATTCACCAGCTAAACACTGAACAATAACCAGGGCTTCATAAAGCATGCTTATTACTGATTACAACATATTCTCCCTACACCCCTCGACAGAAGATACAAAAGCTTGAAAGCATGGAAGACCAGGCTCAAGGACAACTTCTACCCACTGAAATAGGACTACTAAATAGTTCCCTAGAATGATAAGATGGACTCTTCACCTCACAGTCTACCTCGTTATGACCTTGCACCTTATCGTCTACCGCAATGCACTTTCTCTGTAGCCGTTGCACTTTATTCTGCGTTGTTATTGTTTTTCCTTGTTCTACCTCAATGTGCTGGGTAATGATCTGAACTGTATACTTTTATCTTGTACCTGTATACTTTCCCCTTGTTACTTGCATCTTGTGCTTCAATACACTGTGTAATGATCTGATTTGGGTGTCAGGGTGGAGATACGTCTCTACCAGAGGAGGTGTAAGGTGCTCCTTCCCTCTGCTAGTCTGCAGGTCACCCTTGAACAAGGTGTAGAACCTGCTTAGATCTTGATCAGGGTCATGTGAAGCCATGGGATCAGGTGGTGGACAGTCGTATGAGCAGCCGGTGCAGATCACAATTCCTGGTTATGTGACCACTGACACCAGGCAGACAATCTCTGAAGGGTATTGGTAATGGCTGGGGGTCACCCGACTTGTAAAGACACTGCCCAGAAGAAGGCAAAGGCAAACCACTTCTGTAGAAAAATTTGCCAAGAACAATCATGGTCATGGAAAGACCAGGATCGCCCACGTCATACAACACGGCACGTAACAAATGAACGGGCTGTTCTGCATTCCACGTGAACAGGAAGCAAGGATATCTGGCCAAAGGGTGAAGAGGAACAGCTTGGGAGTGTGAAAATGGGTTGAAATGGAAAACAAATCAGGCATGATGGCATAGACTCAATGGGCCAAATGGCCACATTCTGCTCCTACAGCATGTCTTAGTTTTTGTGGTTTAATAGCTGCTCCTGGCTCAAACAACCAATGTGTAAATGAAGACAAACTGTGCAAATAAATGAATAAATAACAAATAAAGGAACATGAACATGCCAACTATTAAATAAATGAAACTCATGTTCTCAGTATTATTTATTTATTTTTTACTTGCAGTTTGTCTTCTATTGCATGTTGGTTGTCTGTCAGTCTTTACGCGTAGTTTTTCAATGATTCTGTTGTATTTCCTTGTTCAACTATGAATGCCTGCAAGAAAATAAATCTGAATTTCAAAGGTTCATTTTATTGTCAAAGTATGCATGTACAATACAACTCTGATATCTGTCTTCTCCAGATAGCCATGAAATACAGAAAGACTATGGGTGCTGATGAAAGAAAAGACACCAACTCCCCCCTCCACTGCAGCACGAATAAGCAAAGAAAACTTGCAGACCCCAAAATTGACCCCACTCCCCTGCAGCAAAAAAGGTGACAATAACAGTCCTCAAGCCCCCTGACTTGCAGAAGAGAACAGTGATGCCTAAGTACTTTGATAATAAATTTGCATTGAACTTTAACATGTAGAAGCCACAGCCAAGAAAGCTCATTAGGACCTCTGCTTCCAACTTTTCCCTACAACGCAGTCCCTCAAGTCTGGGCACTATCTTTGTAAATCGTTCCTGCGCTCTTTCCAGCTTAAAAACATCTTTCCTGATGTGGCTGTAAACAAGTTTTGCACCTGTTCGTACATTTACTTGTGCAGTCGGCAGCAAACTTGACTTTGACTGTCACTCTGTTGCTTTGACACAGAGACTGATCTTCAATGCAGTTGTTGGCCCGGGCCTTCTCTCTCTGAGCAACACTGTACCACCACAGTTAGTGCAATGCGAATACAGCTTGGAGTTCAGAGTTCAATTCTGTGAGGTGTTTCTACCGCCTCCCTGTGAACATGTGGGTTTCCTCCACGAGCTCTGGTTTCCTCCCACATTCCCAAGACTTACCGGTTGGTAGGTTAATTGCACTTTGTAAGTTGTCCTGTGATTAGGCTAGGATTAAATTGGCGGGTCACGGGCCATGTGGCCGGTACTTTCGGATTAAGATGACGCTATTGATGTTGTGCAATAGCTTACTGTGGTTCAGAAGGCAAGAAATTCTACTAAAGGCATTACTGATAACAGCTTTCCTGAAGTAAATTGTGGTAGACTATCACCGTAAACTGTGGAGAAGAAAGCTGGGGGTGAAGCTGGCTTGAAGGATGAGCCATGTGGATGCATCGCAAAGCTGAAGCACATGTGTTCAAGATAGGGTCGCAGGTGGGGATGGAGCGAGCGATTTGGAGAGGAGTTGATGGGAAAGGATTTCGATGCCCGTCCTCCTAACCCGGGTGAGAGGTTGGATTGCTCCAAGCACCAAGCTGATTTGGTGTGATGGAGAGTGGCTTCGGGCTGGGCAGCAAGTGAGCCGCTGTGCCAGGGGTCCGGGTCCCAGAGCGAGGCGGACAATTTAAATGGCGGCCCAGATAGACTAGAAATCCCGAGTGTCGGGGCCGGAGACGGAGAGAGGGTAGGCTGATTTCGCTTGCTCTCCTGTGGTGTTCGTTCCTCTCTCCGTGGCACCGAGGCTGTGGCTGTCGTCCCGGTGGATTTAGTGGCGCTCTGCCCCAATAGTGTGAAGAACTGAGATCAAGGCTTGGGGCTACCCTGGGGAGCGGATCTAAGGACTCAGTTCGGTTCAGAATGCTGTGGTTTGGCTTTTATTGCTTGCATGATGCGTGTGTTTTCCCCTCTTTCTCTTTCAATTGTGTTCATCGGGTTTCTTGCTCTGTGGCTGTCTGTGAGCAGACAAATCTCAAGGTGTATAATTTACACATTCTTTGATAATAAATGTACTTTGAATCATTGGGGCAGAAGGGCCTGTCTATCACAAATAAATAAGCACACAAAGCGCTGGAGGAACTCAGCAGGTCAGGCAGCATCGATGGAAATGAATAAACAGTTGACTTTTTGGGCCGAGACCCTTCTTCAGTACCAGGAGGACTGACTGTTTATTCATTTCCATCGATGCTGCCTGACCTGCTGAGTTCCTCCAGCACTGTGTGTGTGTGTGTGTGTGTGTGAGTGTTGCTCTGGATTTCCAACATCCACAGAATCTCTTCTGTTCATGAGGTGCTGCTCTCCGCGAGTGGCCGGGTGCTGTGGCTGCCGGGAAACCGGGAGACTGAGACGGCAAAGGGTGCTCGCATTTAGAAGTGACGTGGGCTGGCAAAAACTGGATCCCCCTCTCTCGCCGAACCAGTTTCGCAGCTGCTCTAGTCGGCTGCTCTTAACAATTCTTACTCACCGTCACTGCGGGATTAGAGCCGCCTTTGTCTTCGTCTCAGCTCCACTGTGGAATCGGAAGGTTGACAAAAGGACACGGGAGCAGAATAAATAGCAGTAGTACCATGCCATCTGTCCTCTCAAGCCTTCTTCACCATTCATCGGGATTGCAGCTAATCTCAGAGTGTAAAACACAGAAGGAAGGGGTTAACATACAAGGAGCGTTCGATGGCTCTGGGCCTGTATTCGCCGGATAAAGGGGGATTTCATTCAAACTTATGAAATATTGAAAGGCTTGGATAGAGTGGATGTGGAGAGGATGTTTCCTATAGTGGGGGAGTCCAGGACCAGAGGGCACAGTCTCAGAACAGAAGGATGTCCCTTTAGAACAGTGATGAAGAGGAATTTCTTTTGCCAGAGGGTTGTCTTACAGTACACCACAGTACGGCCCACGATGTTGTGTCAACCCATATAAACCTACTCTACGACCAATCTAACCCTGCCCTCCTACTGTGGTGCAGTGGCATAGCGATTGGTATCGCACTTTGGAGCGCCAGCGGTCGGAAGATTGGGGCCCAGACCCCATCACCGTCTGCAGGCCGTTTGCATGTTCTTCCTGTGTGGGTTTCCTCCAGGTGCTCCGGGTTCCTCCCACATTTCAAGGCGTACGGGTTAGGGTTAGTAAGTTGTGGGTGTGCTAGGTTGGCACTGGGAGTGTGGCGACACTTGCGGGCTGCCCCCCAGCACGTCCTCGGACTGCGTTGGTCGCTGGCGCGGAACGGCGCATTTCACTGTGTGTTTTGATGCACGCGTGACAAACTAAGATAATCTTCAGTCTTCGTTCTTTAATCTTTTCACAGCCCGTACCCTTCTGTTCTTCTTACATCAACTTGTCTCAGAGCCTCCTCAATGTCCCTATTGTATCAGCCTCC